>NC_062530.1:21499839-21624839 GCF_022655615.1 Tachysurus fulvidraco | reverse complement strand
AACTTGAGTGTAGCTAATCGAATGGATTTGACAGGAGTAGGGCTGAAATTTGAAGAGTGTGCTGCTGGTGTTGTGTGTGCTGCATCAGTTCTGCTTAGCTGGACTACTGCAGAGGTGCACGTGCTCAAAGTGTGTGGGGCAGAGAGAGAGAGAGAGAGAGAGAGTGAGAGAGAGAGGGAGAGAGAGAGAGAGAGAGAGAGAGAGAGAGAGAGAGAGAGAGAGAGAGAGAGAGAGAGAGAGAGAGAGAGAGAGAGAGAGAGAGAGAGAGAGAGAATGATGGATAAGAACATAGTAAGAGGACAATGGTCTAATCTATTAGGGCGATCTAGATAGACAGACCAATAAATTTGTTACTAGAGGGTGTGGCAGATATAGCCATGTGTGTGTGAGTGTGTGTGTGTGTGTGTGTGTGTGTGTGTGTGTGTGTGTGTGTGTGTGTGTGTGTGTGTGTGTGTGTGTGTGTGTGTGTGTGTGTGTGTGTGTGTGTGTGCGTGTGTGTGTGCTTTACTCACCATAAGGAGACATACGGCAGATTCAGGCATCAGTTGAACAGCCATGCTGCTCCTTAAACACACCGGCGACGTCCAGAAAATCTCAGCAGGTAACACAATGCTCAGGTAAAGCTGGCAGGACAGACGAATCCAAACCCTCCTGAATGCTCCTCACTCAGCGTTTCTGGCTTGCACCAGCTCCCCCTCTCTCTACACACACTGCTGCTTCTTTGATGTCAAACAGTCGGTTAGAGACCCCCTCCTTCCCGAAGAACGGGTGATGTGGGACACACATACACACACACGCAGACCCTTCACTCTGACACACTCACGCACGCTGGAGGAGAGAGAACTGGTGGCAGCATCACCAACGAATGAGCAACACAGCACACGGAGACACTCACACACTCTCCTGCTTAGAAATCCATCTTCTCGGGCTGACAAATGTGGGGCGCTGAACGTGAGTGAGAGAGAGAGGGAGAGAGAGAATGAGAGGGAGAGAGGAAGAGAGAGAGAGAGAGAGAGAGAGAGAGAGAGAGAGAGAGAGAGAGAGAGAGAGAGAGAGAGAGAGAGAGAGAGAGAGAGAGAGAGAGAGAGAGAAGCAAAGGAGTCCACCAAGGAAATCAATGAACAGTGTAAGTGAGCTCAGGATATGTGAAAACCTAGACATCTCTGAATGAAATGGCCTTTTTAACCATCTGTGTGCTGTTTAAAAGCAAATCTACAGTACCAACTTTTTCATGCAAATAAACAGACAGAAAGAAAGGGGTGATACAAACAATGGCTATGTAAAAATGCACCTATTTCTCCTTGAGACACTGTATTTGTCATAAACTGTGTGTGTGTGTGTGTGTGTGTGTGTGTGTGTGTGTGTGTGTGTGTGTGTGTGTGTGTGTGTGTGTGTGTGTGTGTGTGTGTGAGATATCTCTTCATTCATTCCACAGTGAAAAAAAGAAGACAAAGCCTCTAGGGATGTAACACACTTCCTACAACATATCAGTAAAGACCTATTTTTCATACGCACACATTGTATACACACATGTACACACACACACACACACACACACACACACACACACACACAGAGAGAGAGAGAGACTGGTCAAGGGTGTTTGAATGGATTTATTTCCCTCTTTTCTTGCCCATTTTCGAGGCATCTAAAAAATTCATTGAATTTAATTGCAGGTGTAATCACAACCAAGCGCTTTCTCTCCAGACCCATAGTGTCTGGGCTTTAGCACAGCTTAATGCATGCAGACATGCGCACCTGGGTCACACACACACACACACACACACACACACACACACACACACACACACACACACACACACACACACACACACACACACACACACACAGGCATGAATTTTTGCTCTCGTGTCCCTCTCTGGACTAATTAGTTCATAAGAAATGCAACGAGCCAACAAAGACAAATGAATCTCACCTTCAGTCTCGCTGTCTGAGTGACATATTAATGGAGAGAAGGGGGAGGAGAGAGAGAAAGAGAGTGCGAGGGAGAGATTTCCATTCCAAATGCTCGCTTATGGTTTATTAACCTTTATCTTACTTACTGTAAATATAACAGATCTGATTTATTAATAATTGCTTAAGTGACAATAAAGGAACAAGCTTCCTTCATCATAATTGTAACTGAATAAAACCTATGAACTTCACGGTGGTAAAAGGAAGTCTGTTTTACATCAAGACAAATCATATTCTTACACCATTGATCATTTTCCTGTAACAACTGTGATTTATTCATTTACACAAACACCAAGAAAAACAAGCATTAATTACTTAATTATCACAAACTACAGTTTATTACAATTATTATTGTTGTTGTTGGTGTTGTTGTTGTTGATGATGATGATTTAACGTCAGTCAGTTAACCTAATGTAACTAGTTAAGTTAGCTAATGTACTTAACTCAGTTAATCCTTTTTACCAGTACACCAGTGTTCCAGTCCTCCAGCAGAAACAGACTTATGAGGTATTTTTTACCCGGTTAAAATAAATAAATGATTTTCTGGCTGTGAGTCTGATATAAAATAAGTCAGATCTCTGTTAGCTTTCTGTGTGAGACGTGTGTTTTACCTCTGATGATAACTTTACATGAAAACACCTACATCTTGGAATTTGGGCCATCATTTACTTTGAAGATATAAATCTCCATTTATATCAGCAGAAGAGTAGAACAAAGTAAAAGAGAAAGGCAGCCACAATGTTTTAGTGAGGACAACAGCAATCATAAAGTATTTACTGTTCACTGTATTTAGACTAATGTATTGAAACAGTCTTTATGATTTATTTATTTAGTACTATATATAACTATACGTTTAAAATGACCTGTGTAAATAGTCAAATCTCTCTCTCTCTCTCTCTCTCTCTCTCTCTCTCTCTCTCTCTCTCTCTCTCTCTCTCTCTCTCTCTCTCTCTTCTAAGTGTACTAGAAGAGCACCTACTGTACACTGTCACATCCTCCTCCACCATGTGCACTTTTCCCAGTGACATCTTGAGCTTAGTCTCACTTTGTTCGTTATGTAGTCTAAATAAATTCATACTCACTAAAATCATACAGTTGAAGTATCTATCTTTAGCTGTCAAACATACTCAGTGAGTTCCTTTATTGTGATAACAATGGAATTTCCCTCCTGGCCATTTTGTGTCATAAACACAAAGCACTGCCCTGGAACTTATTACACTTGTTGTTACTGTGCTGTTCATTATTTCTGGTATCCTAAATATGTGTGTTTATGTATATTTCTTACTCTGTAAAAATCTGAAGGCATTTGCCTAAGGCAATGCAAAGTGTGTTTAACGTGTAGTCATGCGTTTACGCTGTGTCAAGCACGCATGCCTTGAAGCTTAGCGTGCTAAATTTCTTCATCTTCAATGTGAGACAGGCAACAGTGCTGTAGCTGTCTAAAATATCTCATGTTATGATAATACAGCTGTTTAGTTTCTAATAAAAAGCAAAGAAATAGGATCTGCGACAATGCGATTAAAGCTTATGGAAATCTGGTTAAAAATCAGGTTTTTATGTTCGAATTGTACATAGTGTACCAAAAGTGTTCATATATGGAGGAAATTAACACTTATTTACATCTTTTATTTTGAACATTTCTCACAACTTAAGCCTCCAGTGTTGCAACAGCATGACGTGTGGTTTAAAATATTATCTATTATCACTATTATTATTATTTAGTTAGTTAATTATTTCCTATTATTTTATTTAATAGGTTTTATGTACAGCACTGTGTGTGTGTGTGTGTGTGTGTGTGTGTGTGTGTGTGTGTGTGTGTGTGTGTGTGTGTGTGTGTGTGTGTGTGTGTGTGTGTGTGTGTGTGCTTCCACATATCTTCTAAGCTCTTCTAAGGAAGAGTTTAATCTGTTAATCTGTTATCATTTTGTCTGTGTGCAAAAAGACTAAGTAATGAATATATTTATCATGTTTGACTTTTGCTTTAGAACTGACTGAAGTTTTACAAAAAATAATTAGAGACAGAAGTAAAAATGAATGCCTAATGTATTTGAAATGTACAATACAATGAGTATCAAATATATAGCACTTTATTTAAACTATAAAGGTAATTAAATAATTCATCCACACAAGTATGTATAATAACCATATAAAAGAGAATGAATGTGATAACAGGTATATCCTGTAATATCTAATGATAATTAATATCCTGTAATGACCTGTTCAGATTCTTCAGGTATCCAGTTTGTTTTTAGTTGTGTGTGATGTGTCACTATGATTCCTATCATTGTTTAAAATCCATCTCAGCCTTGCAACAGCTTCCTTAAACAGACATGAGAATAATTTGAACACATTTTTCATTTTTTTGTTTCTTTCCTTAGGAGGAAGGAAGACCATCCCTCCTCCTGACGACCAGGTACTCTGTCTATCCACGGCCGACGTGAAGAGAACTCTATGCAGAGTTAACCCACGGAAGGCTGCTGGACCAGACAACATTCCTGGCAGGGTGCAGAGGGAATGCGCAGAACAGCTAACGGAGGTCTTCACTGACATCTTCATTTCCTTGAGCAGCGCTGTTGATCCTACGTGCTTAGAGACAACCACCATTGTCTCCATCCTAAAGAAATCTACAGTGTCCTGCCTCAATGACTATTGCCCCGATGCACTCACACCCATCATTATGAAGTGCTTCGAGAAGCTCATCATGAGGCACATCAAGACCCAGTTACCACCCTCACTGGACCCCCTACAGTTTGCGTATTGTCCAAACCGCTCCACGGACGATGCCATTGCCACAGCCCTTAATTTAGCCCTCACCCACCTGGACAATAAAGACACTTATGTACAAATGCTGTTCAGAGACTTTAGTTCAGCATTCAATATAATCATCCCTCAGCACCTGATTGGGAAGCGGAGCCTGCTGGGACCTCCCTCTGCAATTGGATTCTGGACTTCCTGAGTGGGAGACCTCAGTCAGTGCGTATGGGGAACAGCATCTCCAACACCACCACACTGAACACTGGAGCCCCCCAGGGCTGTGTGCTCAGTCCACTGCTGTTCACCTTGCTGACTCACGAACCATATTATCAAGTTCGCCGATGAGACAACCGTGGTGGGTCTCATCAGCAAGAGGAGAGGAGGTGCAACAGATAACTGCCTGGTGTAGAGCCAACAACATGTATCTGAATGTTAATAAAACTAAAGAGATGGTTGTTGACTTCAGAAGAGCACAGAGGGACCACTCTTCCCTGAACATCGACGGATGATCTGTAGAGATCATGGTGTTCATATAGCGGAGAACTTCACCTTGGTCACTCAACACCAGCTCCATCACCAAGAAAGCCCAGCAGCATCTCTACTTCTTACAAAGGCTGAGAAAGGCACATCTCCCTCCCCCCATCCTGACTACTTTTTACAGAGGGACCATTGACAGCTGCATCATTGTCTGCTTTGGGAACAGCACCATCTCGGATCGCAAAACACTGCAGCGGATAGTGAGGACAGCGGAGAAGATCATTGGCGTCTCTCTTCCCTCTATCATGGACACTTACACCACACGCTGCATACGCAAAGCCAACAGCATTGTGGATGACCCCACACACCCCTCATACACACTCTTCACCCTCCTGCCGTCTGGAAAAAAGTACCGAAGCATTCGGGCCCTCACGACCAGACTGTGTAACAGTTTCATTCCACAAGCCATCAGACTCCTTAATAATTTAGTTAAACTGTACTACACACACGCACATCAACTATATGGACTGTTCATTCTAGTATTACTGCACACACAATATTGTTTGAACATACAGTATTTACAATGGTCGATGCTGTTTCTGTTTATTGTCTTTTGTGTATTGACTTTTTTGTATTGTCTTGTAATTTTTTGCCTGCACTGTCTTGTCTGTCTTGTTTGTCTTGTCCTGCACTGTTTTCACCAGGTTGCACAGTTGCACTTTATGTGGCAACTTCAGATTTATTTACTTACTAAATCCTTTGCTCTGTCTTTGTTTTATTTGTATTTTAGCACTCTGGTCCTGGAGAAACCTTGTCTCATTTCACTGTAACACTATTTATGGTTGAAATGACAATAAAATCTTCTTACCTTGCCTTCACTTGACTTGATTTAGTATTGCCCTCTAGTGGATCATAGTGGTACTGACCCTGAAGCTGTAAACAGGTCACATAAATATTTCTGATAGAATCTAATGCATCTGAAATAACAAGGTAACATCCTGTTCTCACGAGAGAATGTAGTGGGAGGGAGATTTGCTCTGTCATGCAGTAAATAAAAATATCTTCACTTGTGTTTGTACACAAGGAATACAAAAAACAGATGGTGTTAAAGTGACAGAAGCTAAAATCATAACACACACCAGACAATTTAACACTTTATTTAACTCATACCCTTGTTTCAGTTTAAAATATCTCTGTGAGTTGCCAATCATACTATAAAGCCACTACTGATTGCCATAGTAATAATGTTTAATGATTTTTACACTCCAAAACCAATTTATACTGGAGTCTCATCCTGGCTTCAGTGGATCATTTCACCTGGAGATTACTGTAGATTTGTACCGAAAGTCTGCTTTATACTTGCTGTTAACTATGTGGATGCATACACAAGATGACATGAGTCTATGTGGTTTAATATAAGTGTAAATATTGGAGGAAGAAAAGTGTGAAACTCAAAACAAAACAAAACAAAACACTTTATGGTCACTTCAGTATAACCACAAGAACATCTGGGGATGGAAGAAGAGTGAAGAAGAAAAGATATAGTGTGTGTCAGGTGCAGTACTTAATTATTGTACCAGATCTGATTTTGAATTAAAATTGGTATGTTTTTAAATTACAGTGTAGGAGACTCAGTACATGTTTTTCCACTGAAGCTGACGCAGTTAATGCTGACACAGTATTTTGAGTGAACTAAAGAATAGTAGGCTTCTGACTGGTTTAACTGGTTTTGTTCTTTTATACGGCTCTAATGTGACTAGACAAATACTTACACTTAGACTGTTTTGGTGCGTGATTCTGCTTGGCCTGGAGCCCATTTTAGTCCACATCTTTAGATTTTATCAGATAACACACTCTAACATGTTCTGTGCTGATTTAAAGCTTTATTTTGTATACAGTAGTGACTTTCCAGAAAAATTGCTATTGAACTTTTTTTAATTATTACATTTTTAAAGTAAAATCCTAAATTGTTATTGCTATTTTATTTTATTTTATTTCATTTTATTTGCCACCACAAATGCCTTAATACATAATCAACCCAACGTTATCCAGAGGTGGGGGAGATGGGCATCAGTGCAGTCTGAAAACAACACACGGAAATTCTCTGGAAATAATCTTCAGATAATGAAAGTATTACTCTTTTTACGTTTTAAATCACTATCAGTTTTTTCTGGTGAAGCCTGGCTTTATCAGGAAGAATGATTCTTTGGAACTGTTCTGGGAGGCTTAGGTTTAAAAAAAAAAAAAAAATGCAAATTGCCCCTGTTGTTTAGCTTTTGCATTAAGAATGTGCCCACATCGTACTGCTGTATTTAAACGTCTGCAGGGACAGAGAGAGAGAGAGAGAGAGAGAGAGAGAGAGAGAGAGAGAGAGAGAGAGAGAGAGAGAGAGAGAGAGAGAGAGAGAGAGGTTTAAGGTTAATATCAAATACTCAGTTTGATCAATGGCCTCACGTCCAACAATTTTTGAGGATTATCTTCAGTGTCCTGTCTGTCGTGATGTCTTCAGGGATCCCGTGCTTCTGATGTGTTCTCACAGCTTCTGTCGACTCTGTCTGGAACAGTTCTGGCAACACACGGAGTCTCCGACATGTCCTCTGTGCAGAACGAGTTCGTCAGTGGATCATCCACCATGCAATCTCGCTCTGAAGAACCTGTGCGAGGCTTTTGTAAAGGAGAACAACCAGACAGCTTCAACCGGAGCTAAGATCCTCTGCACACTGCATAACAAGAAGCTCACACACTACTGCCTGGAGGATAAACAGCCTGTGTGTGTGGAGTGCTCAGAAATCCACAAGAAGCACTGCTTAAAACCGCTAGATGAAGTAGCAGTGGACCTGAAGGTATGCTGGTAGTCACAGTGTTTTACTTCTGCACACAAATATTTATATTACTTAAAAATCTGCTGTTTTCATGTATTGTTATTTACAACTAACTTATTATGGTATTAAGAGTAACTTACTCTTACTGAGACTTTAAGAGGTTAAAACATTCACTGGATCCCAGTTGAACAGATCAGTTTTAAGCGAATTTGTTATACCATCAATTCCCAAAGCTGTTACACCACAATAGACGATATGAAACTCGAAGCCTACAAACAATCCTTAGCTAATTTTACAAACTTTTCAATTGAACTGATGTTAAATATGCTCTTCTAAATCTACTACATTTCAGGGACCAGACAAATAGGTTTAATACCACATTATTAGCTACATCAGGATAGTAACTATAGTAGTTAAAGTGAGCAGTTAAAATGTAAATTAATGTACTAATTAATAATAATAATAATAATAATACATTGATAATAAATTCAATGTAAATAAAATAAATATCATTCTAACCTCTAGAGAGTCCCTGAAACTTATACTGAGAACCACAGAAACAGACAGTTGAACAACTAATAGATATTGAAAGTGTGTTTTTATAATTGTTTATTTGATATAATGATATAATCCATGAATCGTATCTGGTTCAAAATATGTTTTCCCTCCACCTAGCAAACTAACTACCTAAGAAATTTACCTACAAGCAAACTTTTATGATTTATCTAAGTTTTATGAAATGTAAAAGACCATTAAAATGAATGCTTTAGGGGGAATACTTCAGAAGATATGAAGTGAAAAACCTGCTGGATTATTTATCTGTTTTGTTATTCTTCCCCGATTTCTAGTTGGAATTGAAAAACAAATTGTTACCGCTGAAGGAGCAACTGAAACTTTTAAGAAATGCAAAAGACACTTGTGTTCAAACCGAGCAGTATGTTAAGGTAAAAAACAAAAACAAAAAAAATAAATTAAATAAAAAAAACATCATTCATCAGTACAGAAAGCTCTGTCAATATGCATTATGTATTTACTGTATGTTGAAGTTCTGTCTAATGTTGTTGATATTATTCCAGTGTCAGGCCCACTGTACAGAGGCTCTGATCAGGAAGGAGTTTGAGAAGATTCACCAGTTTCTCTTGGATGAAGAAGCCACCAGAGTGTCTTCTCTGAGGGAAGAAGAGAAGCAGAAAGTTCACAGAGCTGTTACAAAGAAAAGCCAAATGATCAGAGATATTTTAGTTCTCTCTGAGAAAGTTACAGCTGCTGAGGAAGGACTAGACACAGACAATATTTCATTTCTGCAGGTAATACAGTAATTTTAAATATATCAGTGTGTCTTTAATTGGAATGAACACAAAACTGATTTTTTTATTTTTTATTCTAGAACCATAAAGAAACTGTGAAACGGTACGTATGCGATCCCTTGGGATTAAATTATCGCTTTGGATTTTGAGTCAAAACCAATAGCAGAACTGATAACTGATGATGATGTTCCTCCAGAACTGAGTGGGAGATGAAGGAACCTGAGATCAGCTCTGCATCACTGATTGATGTGGCAAAGCATCTCGGAAACCTGAAGTTCAGAGTGTTGGAAAAGATGCTTAGTATTATCAAATACAGTAAGTTCAACCGTGTATATTTCATTTCTGAGTATAAAACATATTTGCTATATGTTACACTGATTTGTTTTCCTTTGACAGTGTCACCAGTAACATGTTGTGATGCTCAGATTGATATTTTTTCAAATCCAATTTAGACTATTTTTATATTTGGTGCTGAAATTTCATACATAGCTAATACTTTTAATATGTAGTACAGAACAGTAACATCAGGATTTTTACTGCTTTTACCTAGATCTGAATTTCTTCATAATTTTGGTACAAAATTTTGACATTCAAAATATTATTTGCAATCTGTGTTTGGTAATTAAAAAAAGAAATACTATTTTTTCTTATACTAAAAGAACACACACACACACACACACACACACACACACACACACACACACACACACACACACACATGCAAACACACACACAGACACACACACATGCAAACAAGAGTTTATCTCTTACTCTCTATCGCCCCCAACAGTCCCAGCTAACCTCCAAATTACAGTACTATCATATCAACACATGCCAGATCTATCAAAACAAAAAACATAAACCTGTAAATATAATGGTTATATAAGTATTGTCAGACTAATATATGATTATTAGCATTCTTTGTTCTGGGGGGGGCATGGTGGCTTAGTGGTGGTTAGCACGTTCACCTCACACCTCCAGGGTTGGGGGTTCGATTCTCACCTCCGCCTTGTGTGTGTGGAGTTTGCATGTTCTCCCCGTGCCTCGGGGGTTTCCTCCGGGTACTCCGGTTTCCTCCCCCGGTCCAAAGACATGCATGGTATTGGCATCTCTGGAAAATTGTCCGTAGTGTGTGAGTGAATGAGAGTGTGTGTGTGCCCTGCGATGGGTTGGCACTCCGTCCAGGGTGTATCTTGCCTTGATGCCCAATGATGCCTGAGATAGGCACAGGCTCTCCGTGACCCGAGAAGTTCGGATAAGCGGTAGAAAATGAATGAATGAATGAATGAATGTTCCTCTGGAAGATTTTATGTAAAAAAAAAAAAAATTCAGGAAAAGCTCCAAGAGACTCAAGAGACAGTCAAAAACTCTTAATTACAAAACAATTCATTATAGAACCTTATTATATAAGAGTGAACTACTACCCCGAAAAACCATTTAAGTGTTACATCTAAACCGAAAATTTACAGTCTGAACACAGCCCAGGTTTCAACCAATTAATTCTTAACCTCATTCAAAAATTTATTTCATTTTCTGCTCCCTGTAGCTCCTGTTATCCTTGACCCCAATACAGCTCACCCCTGTCTGCACCTGACTGATAATCTCACCACAATGGAGCTTCGAAGCAGCAGCACGGAGCTTCCAGCAAACCCACTGAGATTCAGTGACTATTCGAGTGTCTTAGGTTCTGAGGGGTTTGATTCAGGTAAACACTGCTGGGATATCGAGGTGGGAAACAGCTCAGCCTGGGCCGTCGGTGTGATCTCCGAGTCTGCGTACAAGAACAAAGAAATCCTCGCAAAGCATGGTCTATGGCATATAGGTTACTGTAAGGGGAAATATGGCCAAGGTGTGTCAGATGAGATGCTTACTCCTATCATGCTGAAGGAGAAACTCCAGAGGATCCGAGTGCTGCTGGACTGGGATGGAGGCTGTATCTCATTCTACGATCCTATCAATGATACTCCTGTGTATACCTTTCTAGATACGTTCACTGAGCGAATGTATCCATACTTCTGTAATGCCTGCCATGAGAAAGCTCTCAGAATTGTCCCATTGGAACTCTCTATAACTGAACAGTAGAGTGGCTATAATATACAAGTGCACAAATGAACTCTAAATACAGCTGCACAAGTTAATCAACTGTGATGACATTGGTGAGCCTAGCCACCAATTGAGTGTTACATAACCAGCTCCCTTTTTTGTTTTACACACTTTAACCGTCATTCTGTGATGACATTTATTTTGCATTTCTTTTTACTTCAGTGTTTAACAGAATCCATTCAATGTGAATAATTAGCAATGTGAATAATGCACTTTGGGCTCCAAATCTGAGACTGTACTGAAATTCTGGGATTTTCAAACTGAAACTAAATGCTTAGTTTATCATTTTGAACATTTGAACACACTGATGGATTTGATCTCGCATGGCCCATCAGTTTTGGTACCAAAAATACTGAAAATGTCTGTCTGTAATTAGTGTAACTATTGCTAAGTTCTAGTTTTTAAACCATTTGTTGCTGAAATATACAATTTAGCAGCAACTAAGGAAATTATACAAGTCTCAGATTTTTGGACACCAAAACACGTGTGTTACTTAAGAGATTCTATAAAAGACATCTCAAGACTGTTTTACTTTGTAAAACAAGCCTGTGTGTTGTTTTTGTTGTTGTTGTTTTTTGTTGTTTGTTCTTTCGGCTGCGCCCTGTTCAGGGGTCGCAACAACGAATCATCTGGTCTGTCAATTTGATTTTGGCACAGGTTTTACATCGGGTGCCTTTCCGGACACAACCCTCACATTTTATCTGGGCTTAGGACCAGCACTGAGAGTTTGAAAATCAAGCCTGTATATTTTTAATAAATAAATTGCTATTTAACAAAGTGTTGTTCTCTGCCTATTTTTTTTTTCAGTGAATTTCCACAAACAATTAATGTTCATAAAACAACACCTTAATGGCGATCATTTCTAGTACTACTCAGCATTTCAACAATAGCTTTATTAGTATTAATATTAGTTTATTTTAGCTTATTTTGTCAAAAAATAGCTGCAAAATGAGTTGCAGTATGTTTACGTGAAGGAGAAGCATTATACAGTACATGACATTACAAAGTGTTATGTAACCAGTTGCTGTATTTAGGATATGAAGTAAAGAAGAAAAGGGAAAGATGGTTATATGACACTGGCATTTATTGCAAATAACGTATTAAATATACAGGCACATAAATAGAACTTCCTGTTTTGAATCAAACTTCCTATTTCGTTCCCGCTTGCACTGTATTTTAATTACAGCCATGGGTCAAACCACAATGACCTATTTATATAAATCTCTTGTATGATGTCTGTGATTGTATTTGTGTATATATATACAAATATATATATATTGAAAATATTTTCAATGTATGTATTTGTTATTACAGAAGCAAATTAATCTGCCAGTAGAATAAGAAAATCTTATTTTAAAATGTGTCAAATCATCTAAACATGGACCGAATAGTATTGTTTTTATATTTATAATAATCTGATCATTTGATAAATTATTGCTTGTGAAGGTATAACATAATTATCAATAATATAATTGTGAGGATCCTTTTAGGCGCTATCACATGGCCAGGCTCTTTAAAATGTAATTTATTCATATAATTGTTTACATGTGAACTTATCAGGAAAACTGTATGATAGTGATTAAAACCTAAATCCTGAATCAATTTGTTTGCACAAGCTAGTCCAAAGATCAGCCACTTCAGTAATCATGAAAAAAAAAAAGCACTTCAGAGTCACTGAAATTGCAGCATAGACCATAGCCTCTGCTGCCTACTTCACATAATCAAGTGTCTTGATCAGGATGGGAAAGAAATGAAGTACTTCTCTTCTCAGTAAACGATGGTCTTTTCAGAAAGACAGCAAAATGCAGTTTAGATTTTTTTACTTTTTTTCATGAACATACAAGCTAATATGGAGGCTTGTTTATTCATGAGGCCATATGTTTGCTATACAATAAACACACTGGTTTATCTAAGTGTGACTGGCATCTGTCATTTAGTACTAGCTGAATAATTAATCTGATAATGTGGACTAAATAATTCACCTAAATAAAACACCTTAGCTAGTAACAGCACAGTATGGTGATTTATGTGAAAAAATGTTTTGGTATATTTTTATATCTGACATATTATATCTGACACACACACACACACACACACACACACACACACACACACACACACACACACACACACACACACACACACACACACACACACACACACACACAGTGCTGACATAGGGAGCATATCAGAGCCGAGCCACAAGGGGGGGCTCTTGGCTCTTAGTGTACACACACACACACACACACACACACACACACACACACACACACACACACACACACACACACACACACACACACACACACACACAAAAGAGAGAGAGAGAGAGAGAGAGAGAGAGAGAGAGAGAGAGAGAGATGTGTAATATTTAATATACTAACAGAAGAAGCACAATATTGTAATAATTCAAAATATTTTTTTTCCATAAAACTGGAATTTCATGAACATTAAAATACCATTAAGTTTTTTCTATCTTAGAAAACAAATTCTACATGCTCATTTTTTTACATATTACATAGTTAATCTCTGAATTTATACGGATGAGTTTATATGGACAAACATGTATTTAAAGTTTTCAGTGTTTCTCATAACCAGAATTTGGTGAAGAACATTGTTCAGAAATGTTTTTTTAATCAGTTGGTTATGTTTGGATTTTATTACAAGGTCCTGAACCTGCTAAGGCCGTTAAAACAAGAGCGACAAACAACTGCTGTTAAGTGATAACAGTAATAAAGTCAGTTTGTTATGAATGTATAAAAGAAGAAATGAATGAATGAATGAATATAAATCAGTCAGGATTAGGGGACACTGTATCCCACAAAATTAGCTTGTAATTTAGAAAGAGCAAACAGGCCAAAATCCCATGGGTTCTTTATCAGTGCATTTTGAAGAACATTTGCAACTGTTAAAAGTGTCAAGAAGCCCTGCTCTGCATGGTGTCTGAAGGCTCAGGGCTCAGCTGTAACCTTGCTATGTCTCTATGGCAGTGGGCCATGAAGGCAATGGCTAAGAGGCTTTCCTTTCCCAATCCCTCTACAACTGTCACAAGCACTCTGTCACCTGCAGATGAAGTCATTCAAAGGAACCCTAGCAACACTGCGCCCTACTTGTGTTCATTTGTGTCTTTGTCGCTGATTGTGGCAGAGCATGATTTAATTAATGTAATCATGGCACTATTAGGATAAATACTAATTATTTACTCCTACGAGCAATCCAAAACAAAATTAGGTCAATTCACACATAAAGCATACCCTCCTAGATTTACCCCTTCGTTTATGTAACATTCTTAATCCATCCCAATTAGCCACAGGAAGTCATCAGGGGGATTGGAATACGACAAGATGGAGGCAATTATCCATGTCACTACACACTCACAGATGTGTACACACTCAACCATGTACGATTACAAGATCGACTAAGCTCTCTGGTGTTAAAAATCTCTGCTGATTAATAAGATTTAAGACCCAGTAAAATGTCCTGGTATTAAACAATATAAAGTGAAGTGGTTTCTTATCTATGAGCTATCGATCCTGCGTTTGGGTTACTTTCTGCAAAATGTTTCCATACATTCTTCTAATGTTTAAGATTGAAGTGCATCTCGAAACAGTACATCTGTACATCTGTAGTGTGTGAATATGTGCTGTGTGAGTGCGTGTGTGTGTGTGTGTGTGTGTGTGTGTGTGTGTGTGTGTGTGTGTGTGTGTGTGTGTGTGTGTGTGTGTGTGTATAGGATGTTTCAGTGTCAATATCTACAATATCGGTGTTATAGTTATTATTTAGTTATTCTATTATATAAGCTTTGACCTGAAAAGTTAATAATTCCAAATTATAAGCATAAATAATGCCTTGAATCCTAGAAACTAGGAAATGTCCATCCCACATGATACAAAATGTTTGTTTGGGTTTGTGGGTGTAAAATTCAGAATTGAAATGCTCTGATGGATCCAGTAAACAAATGATCTGGTTCATATTTGCCTATAGTGCATTATATTTGACTGGCTGGATGATGTTTGTGAAGTAAATCTGTGCTGTAAGGAAAAGATCAAGGTAGTAGAGGCCTTTGACTGCAAAGCAAATATCTTTGAAAACCCCTGATGTAAGGGGAAAAAAAGGTTATTGTGCACACCTTGTAAAACAGATGGAGGACATGAAGGGGGTGAATACTGTTCTTGGAATGTGAGAGTTTTCAGATGTACAGTACTGTGCAATAGTTTTAGGCAGGTGTGAAAAAATGCTGTAAACAAAGAATGCTTTCAGAAATATAAATAATGAGTGTTTATTTCTGTCAATTTACAAAATGCAAAGTGAGCAAACAAAAGAAAAATCTAAATCAAATCAATATTTGGTGTTACTACCTTTTGCATTCAAACCAGCATGAAGTGATGGCACGACCCCCACAGAGCCCTGATCTGAACATCATCCAGTGTGTCTGGGATTACATGAAGAGACAGAAGGATGTGAAAAAGCCGACATCCACAGAAGATCTGTGTTTAGTTCTCCAAGATGTTTGGAACAACCTACCAGCCGAGTTCCTTCAAAAACTGTGTGCGAGTGTACCTAGAAGAATTGCTGCTGTTTTGAAGGCAAAGGCTGGTCACACCAAATATTGATTAGATTTAGATTTCTCTTTTGTTCATTCACTGCATTTTGTTCATTTATGAAAATAAATGTTTAACACTTCCATTTTTGAAAGCATTCTTTGTTTACAGCATTTTTTCACACCCACCAAAAACTTTTTCACAGTACTGTATATTAAATCACTCGAATAAAGAACAATTAAAATAGAATTCAGACACATCAGCTGTGTGTTTGCTTGAACTTGTACCAGTATGTATGTTAATTTAAACAGTGCATCTGAGTCCTGTGTTTCTGCTGCACAACCAGGCAGTCTCAAGGGTGAACCCCTCACAACCATCGAACACTCTGGGAGTTGACTTTTTTGCCTCTGAGGGAGAAACCTGTTTCCATGACCTGCTCAAACATTGCACAGCATACACACACATACACTTTCACACGTATGTGTACTGTATGCAGTCACAAACTGCAGAAATGTATGTGAATATCACATGTATGGATAAATACAGACACAAAAGATTTGTGTTTATTCATGACACACACTGATTACATGCACATATGAAGAGTTATCTTGGAGAAAGTACTAGTTGAGTGCTGTACCTGAGTGCCCTCCCTCATCTATCTTTCCTCCATTACCCAGCATGCACTCAAGTTTCTCCTCCCAACCACAGCACACACACATACATACACAAAAACGCACACACACCCACACACACACTCTTAATGCTGCAATCCTCTTTGTGAAAGTGACGCGTTTCTGTCAGAAACAGAGCTAAGCTGGAGAGAGAGAGAGAGAGAGAGAGAGAGAGAGAGAGAGAGAGCGAGTGAGAGAGAGAGAGAGAAAGGCAGAGACACATATATCGTCCTGCAGTCTAAACAAATTAGGGTTTTGTTTTCGTCCATGCCCTACGTTCTGCTTTTCCATTGGTTCCTTGTTGTAACTTGCCACTCTCTGTGGTGAAGTGCCGACTTCATATCCTCTCGTCCCTGAGGAAAGATTTGTTTAAGAACAGTCTGTCTAAGCCAACAGGAGTCATCTGCAGTAACACCAGACAGGCAGCTCTGAAGATCACTTCTTACAGACTTATTTAATGTGGGAGGAACCCACAGTTTTAGAGTCTAATCGGCTGTTTTGCATGATGTGTATTGGATGACCCTCAGACTGCTCTCCTGCTAGGAGGAATCCAGCATCTGAGAATCTGTGTGTGTGGGGGTGTGTATGTGTGTGTTTTGCTCAAGCGTGACCCCCAGTGAATGCGCACTCAGAAGTGCATTAACTGTTCTGGGGTGAGTCGTAGGGTGTCAGTTAGGCTGGCGCAGGGCCACAGTGGAGGAGCACACTTTGCTTTTTTGCTCTAATGGAGGGCCATGGTTATGAGCGTTATGCTGAACGTGAGGAACGTGACAGCTATCAAATCGACTACCGTCGCATTGTAGGAGACACAGAGCCGGCCAGGCCATGGCTCTCCCCACGAGATCCAGAGCACCACTTCCATGGTACATTCGGACACAACACACCACATGGACATGGGCACGGGCATGAAACAGCAGCCCAACGCTACAGCGCCACCCGCATCCAGGCTGGATATGAACCAGAAAGGTGAAACTCTGCTACATTTCACACAAAAAAAAAAAACAGGAAAAAATACAAAGACACTCGTTTTGTTAAAACGTTTCATTAACGTTAGTGGAGCAAAGGCAGGCCAGAAAAAAGTGTTAAGTGGTAAAGGCCTTCTTAATTATTCACACATGTTTTTAATGGTGGCGTGAAAGCAACCTTTATATTTGCTTAATGTAATTTACACAAGAGAGTATAAGACACGTGAAAAGAAGGAAACAGGTGCAATTGAGAGATAGTAGAAGACAGAAAGACAGTTGAGTAGTTGACATCTTAAATAATTTGTTTAATTTGGAATAAAAATATTTTAACATCTCAGACAAAAACTAAGCACATTGCTGTCTTTAAATATTTACTCGCAAGTAAGATTAAATGTAATCCCGATTAAAGCTTCTCTAATAAGTACAAAACTTGGGACTAAGATGTTCTTACTTAACATCTAAATTAGACTTAATTTTTCAAAAAAAAACCCCTCACAGTTCATAGTCTCCAGCATGAGAAACTATCACTACACTCTATGTAGGTCTTCATTGATCAGTGTTGTTTTACTAGGTTTCTACTGTAGATCATTTTTTAAAGTAACTGCAAATTTGTGATGGACCACTCGATTTTGTGGCATTATGGTCTAGTGTTATAATTTGTTAAAGTTTATGTCTCACCAAAGTTTTTTTCATAATGTAGCCAGAGCACACTGAGAAGTGGTTTTGACCCTCTATGTAAAAGCTAGCCTTTAAAAAGCACAGTGAATCTGTACCTGGAACTGACATATTACAATCCTCTTAGCCACTAAAAGCTTGGGCCGAGCTACAGCCGGGGCACGGGGTTACAGATATACTTGATTTTGCTCTACTTTACTCTTACTGAAAGGAAATATATGCCAATTTATTTTTGAAGTTCCTGTAAGAATTACTAAAGCCTAATAGCAGAGTACAACTACAGAAACACCCAAGAGTGTGTAACATAATTATAAGGTCAGAATAATAATGCTTCCTCATTTTGATGTTGTTGCATATGCTCTTGATATTCTTAAGCACTATTCAAATATGACCATTTGCCTTTTTATCCATCAGCATGGTTAAAATAAGCATGAGAATTACATTAATAAAGAGTATTATTTAGTCTGTAGTTTAGAATCGAAAAAGCAAGCTAGAACAAATTATTTTTTTAGACAAATAACTTTTTACGCTGCTACTGTATATAGTGGAACATAACAATGAAACTTCACATAACAAAGTCAGTGGTTTTTATTGTTGTGTAGACTTGCTTTTGGTGTGATCAGCTTCACAACGGCTCTTATTTATAGCAGAACTGAAGCCACATTTCAGAAGGGTTTCAGGATATTTTGGTCCACTCAGTATGCATTTGGTCTAAATGGTTTAGCTGATGCAACCAAAAGTCTTATCTCTGGTATTTTACATGGTTTCTTAACGCTACAAATTTTGCTGAGACTATATCATAACAATGTTAAAAAATTGTAGGTTAAATTGTAGGTAAAAATGTTCTCCAATGTTGCTACTTCAGTGACTAGGGTAGAATTATAACTACTGTTAAACTTCTGCCAAGTGGATACTTTGCCCTTAGACAAATATTAATTACAGATATATAATTGTAGTTATATAGCGACCATTCAGGATGGTTGCGGCTCTTTAAGACAGATCATTTGGATCAGCTCACTGAGAAGAATTTTATTTTATAAAAGCCAGTCAGCATACAGTAGTTTGGTCATTATGTGTCTGCTGCTTAAATGCCTGTTCATTTAATCGAACATTGCGTGTCCAATTAAGCGATTAGACACTACTTCTCATATACACATGTCTGTTGATCCTATTCGTTAGGTGTACTATATAAATGCATTATATTGTTGAAGGTGAAATAGTTTAAAGAAAGCTTCATTGCTGTCTTTATTTATGGGATGGTATGGAATAATAATAATAATAATAATAATAATAATAATAATAATAATAATAATAATAATAATAATAATAAGAGACGAATGCACAAGTCTTATCTATTTGTATGTGTGTGTGTGTGTGTGTGTGTGTGTGTGTGTGTGTGTGTGTGTGTGTGTGTGTGTGTGTATGTATGTATGTTTATATGTATATATTGTATGTAAGGATGTATATACCAAGAGCATATATATGATTCTGATTCTGGTTCTTATGAAAGTGATGTACATGATGGCAGATTTGGTTTCGTGCTTGATTTACAGCTTGTTGTGGCACTGAGATTATTTTCACTTTCACATTTTGTTAAAAGGATGTCCTCAGATGTGTGTGGGCTTTTTGTGTTTCCGCGTGTGACACGTTACAGCTTATGAAGCCGACATTTGTTTTAAAAAAAAAAAAAAAGAAAAAAAAGAAAGAAAATTAAAAATAATTTTAAAAGAACAACAACAACCAAACCAAACAAACAACGAACTCAACAGCGCCTCCTACAGGCGCAGTGACGTCGTTTTTTTTTCTTTCTCTTTTCTAACGTGGAACGAAAGATTAGAAAATTGGAGCCTCGTGCGGATGGACCACGCGCTACTCAGCCACATCAACAACTAACTAACAAACAACGAGCTTTACTGTTTTTGGGGCTTTGGTTTGGAATTTAAATCGATTTTGGTTTTTTATGAAGGCTTCGTAAGCGCCCGTCATGTGAGTAATCTGAGAGAAGGGCCTTCGTTTTTGCTCTTTTCATCATCTATTTCACCTCAGGAAGCGTTTTAACGGATCTTTGTTCAGTTTGCTGAAACCTTCACGTCGTCTCCACTATTCACGTAAGTGCCGAATTAACGGCTTAACGCTCATAATTCACGTTTATTATTGTGACTGAGGAAGGAAGAGACAGCGGAGGCGTTTTAATTACACGATACATCGACATTAAAGCGCGGAGAAGAAAGAAAATCAGAGTCGGAATCCCAAACGCCACTTTATCGGGTGTAGTTCGCGACGTACGTCACTACGTAATATACGTAAGTCGTTAATGTGTAACTACGTCATGCTTTAAGTCAGCAGCTAGTCAGGATAAATAAATACTGTAAATCAGTAGCTAGTCAGCATAAATAAATACTGTAAGTCAGCAGCTAAAAAAATAAATACTGTAAGTCAGGATAAATACATCCAGAAAAAGTATTTCCTGCTTATTTCACTGTGTAGAACCAGCGTGCAGGCGGTACTGTACACACCATGTGGTGCTCTTACGGAAGCTGTAGTAGTTGCTGTAATATAGCAAATAGTGACACTGGTGATAAAGTTCATTAATATTAATAATAATAATAGTGATGGTTATTATAATAATAATAATGGTTAGAATATGTGGACGCACAAAAGTGCTCCGTTCTCATTATCAGTATCATTGGACACATTAACTCTGGTTCACTGGGCTACAGACTTAAGATACCATGAGACTAAAACACCGTTCAAAGTTTTTTTTATTTATTTATTTATTCTTTTTTTGTGTGTGTGTATGAACATACACACACACATATATATACACACACATACACACATACGTACACGTATACATACATACATACATACATACATACATACATACATACATACACACACATACATATACACATACTTATATATATACATACATACATACATACATACAAACAACAAACACGGAAGGATGTGCTAGCTGTAGTGTTACATGAATAAGTATGAATATAGCCAGAGATTCGGCTGTTCGGTCCTCAAGTTGTTTGTTCCAACACCTCAGTGCCAGAACTGAAAAGAGTTGTTGTATACTTACATCTTACACTGAGAGATGGTGGGACCAGTCGAGCAGTGCTGGTAGGTCTGAGGGTGCGAGATACAGTGCGAAGAGTGATGAGGGCTTGTTTGGTCCATGCCAGATCCATGGACTAATCAGGACTGAAATCCACAAACATATAATAATAATAATAATAATAATAATAATAATAATAATAAACATAGACTGGAATCGTAATACCAAAAATACATGTGGTTTTCCATCTGTATGGTGAACAACAGTAGTTATCCCTTCAGTTTGTACATGTGTGTGTGTGTTTCTACAGTATGGCTGATTATCTGATCAGTGGAGGGACTGGCTATGTCCCAGAAGATGGACTCACTGCCCAGCAGCTCTTTGCTATAGGAGACGGTCTCACGTACAAGTAAGTCCTTCACTTTTTCCACATAAGGGTTTTAGTTTCTCACTCCAGTTTTTTCCTCGTCACTTTTATTACTATCAAGCTAATTACAAAGACATCTAAAAGTGGTAGGAGGTGTGGTGGGAGCAAGAGAAGCTTGAAATACCCGTCCTACACTAAATAAACTTCTTGGATGTATTTATTTCTAATATGTACACTGGTTCACATGATTGAATCCAGTGCCAGTAACCATTTGTTTTCGTATATCTAATATGATTTAATCCCCGCACACTCGTCGAGTTCAGGACCAAACCCAGATTAATGACATTCTGCAACAATTATTTCTTCTACTCCACCTCACTTGTCATAATACAGTTTAGTCGTTAGAAATGTGTCGGAATTAAGATTAGAATTAGAAACAGTAGTTTTGCCTTGTTCAATGTGAAATCACAATTATAATCAAAAAGATTTTAACTTTCTAATAAAATGATTTCACTCAGTCTTTTTGGGGACTAGTCTGGCAGCCCACAGACTTTTAGTAGTTTCAGCCTGGGCGCTGGTTGGATTCAGTCTTTTGATTAAGACAGTTCTTTGTTGATTTGGATGTATTCTTTGAGTCATATTTTTTTTTACCTTGATGAAATCCCTAGTTCTGGCTGGGAAAAAAAAGCAGTCCTAAAGCATGATGTTGACACCGTCATGCTACGCTGCATCCAACACACTATTTGCAATTAAGTCCAAAATTTTCTTGCATTTTGCCAAATGGTTTGTGGTGATTTTGTTGGGATTTTTGTGAGAAACAACTTCTTTCCATCCTGAAGCCCAGACACTTAAAGCACATGAGAGATTGTTGCGCCGAACAAAGAGTAGTCTGTATTTCTCAGGTATTCCTGCAGCTCACTTAATGTTGCTGCAGGTCTCTTCACACCCTCCTTTGTAAAATTTGTCTTGTCCTTTTATAAATTTTGGTGGGACATACTGTTCTTGGGCATGTCATTGTTTTTGTTAATGATTGTGGTGTTCCATGTTACACCATGGAATGGTATTTTTCCTGTTTTCCATTTTAGTTTTATACATTGTAATTTCACATTGAACCTGCCATTATAATAGTGCATATAAGTATATGATTACTCAATCAAGGTTATGTGTTAGGATCAGGAAGACAAAATGCTCTTATCGGTCTGTTGAACCATGGCTATTTAAATTACATGGCTTCTGTACCATCCGTGTTAGCCAATGACTGATCTCTACTTCAAGTTACAAAACCAGGAGTTTCTGTTCATGGTTTCAAGTCTCAGTATTCATGCCCTTTCCAGGAAAAACAGATCACAGTATTCTCAGATAACTAAACCTGGTTAAACTAATCATGTGTGTTTTAAAGAATCAACATCTGGACTGATTGTGATTAGAAAATTTGGCATCTGGTATTTTTATCTTGGATTAATTCTAGTGACGTATGTAGACGGAGGCACTGCTTAGCACGTTTTAGTGCTTTGCTTTGCTGCTCTAAAACATCACCGCTTTACTCGTCAATGAATTAAATATTCTGCCCTGGGTTAAGCTCATTGTTTAAACCAGTTTGTAATGTTAAAAATCAAAGAATATTTGCAACTCATTCCAGAAGCTATTAATAATTCTGCTCTGGGAACAAACTCCGGTACTGTATATGTGTGTTGGCTCCGGTTCTGTAAAGTGAATGAAAAAACAAATGATGTGGTTTAACCTTTTGTAGGACAAGTAGGTGCCTGTACCTGACTTTCAAGTTTCTGGGTTTGACTTAAGCGACAACACTGTATTATAAGTTTTTAAACAGTTTACTTCCACTCCAATCATAACTAAACGTAATCTGATAGATAAACACACAATCTTCTTGTGGAAAACTGCACTTATTGGAAAGTGACAAGTAGTTTTAAAGAGAAGTGTGTGTAAACAGCTGCTGCTTTTTTATAGACCAGCACTTCACAGGACATCTGTCAGGGAGATGGCTTTGAGCTGTATGGCAACCTTGAGACTGTATCCATAGAAACAGAGAAACAGACAGAGAGGCGTGATGTGAGAGGGATGTTGATAGAAAGATAGATTGTCTTTTAAACAGGAATAGCACAAAGTACTAGCTTTGATATCAGCTGTGAATAACTCATTAGTAAAGTAATGGTCTCTGTTTCTCTGTTTATGTCTGCAATCTCTAATGGAGGCTCTATCTGCATTTTACTCTCAGACTCTTATCTAACTGTGTGTTTGTGTGTGTGTGTGTGTGTGTGTGTGTGTGTGTGTGTGTGTGTGTGTGTGTGTGTGTGTGTGTGTGTGTGTGTGAGAGTGAGTGATGGTCTGAGCCAGTCTTTCACTCACTCATCTCATCAGGGTCATGAGATTACTAAAGGCAAACTCATGCAACGGTCACACTCATGCCACTGTCAAAGCTGTGTGATGTTGCAAAGTGAAGATTTAACATTAACAGGATGTTTCTTGGCCCCACACTTTATAACTAGATTATACTGTTCACTAACACATACCTGGTGATGTGTAACCAAGTTAAGTTACAGAAACATGTACTGCAGCGAATGGTGTCTCGCTTTACTCGTTCTGTTTTAGATTCTCTTGCAATACAATAAAACATCTCAACTAGTTGTAACTTTATATGGAAAATGATATCCTTCTGATTTACACATTCTAGGCATTTTAATTAGCCTTTTTGTTTCATTTCGTGTCTCCCAATTTAAAGTATAAACAAACGTTTTTATAAATTCATTAGAGTTTCTCAGAAAAGCCGTTTCTCAGCCAGTGGATCACAGGCAGAGTTTCAGGTGTGCATTTCTTTCCATTAAAAACTGGAGCAAACTTTTAGCACTTCTATTAAAAAAATGTTAGCAGCTGACAACTTGTGACTATGACATATCATTGGAAGCTGTGAGGCCTCCAGTTAGAATTGAATTAGCCTAATTAAATACATACACTCACACAGCTAGATGCTACACAAAGCCTTTCTCTGTTTAATTCTGATTGTTAGTATTCATTTGCTTTTGTGTTGTCACTTATGATAGTTAGGTTTTAAATGTCGGTCCTGGAAGTGTTTACAGGTTTAATTTTGTATTGTATAAATTTCAGTTTAGTTTACTTCTGATTTAGTTTTGTTGAGTTAAGAAACATAAATAAAGTGTTTGCCTTGCGCTTCGTAACTTTCCCTGTAGGAACACTCATCACGCACTTGTGTTGTTGTTATTTGTTCATGTAAAGATAATGGTGCATGTCCTGTATGTGTGTATCATCACCATCTCTCTAATTATCTTCTCTTTGTCTGATGTCTTTGGCTCAGTGATTTTCTCATCCTGCCTGGTTTCATCGACTTCACCTCAGATGAAGTGGTGAGTATCTCTGCATGAAACCAGCTCAGCATAAGTCATCGATCTTTCCCCAGAGCGTATGTCTTCATTTAGCATGCCACGTTTAATAACGATTTACCGAGCAGGAACTTTTCTAATTAAATCACGAGTCCGAAAACCTCCAGCACAAGCATCAAGCTGGAACAGATGCATCAGTCGCCGTGCACTTTGGAAACAAGCTGAAGAAGGGAGCGGAGTGTATGGTAAACAGCTGATTAAGGGACAGCCGATAGGGGGGAAGGAGCACAAATGAGATGTGCAAATGAGAGGCTCAGTTGGCGGCAGCATCCCAGGTGCATAGGGCATGTTCTTACAAGTAAGGTGCCGTTTCTATACACATGGTGCTGTGAGAGAGAAGAACTTCGCTGAGGAAAAAATGCCTTTATATTTAGTCGATTGTTCGTTTTAAATGTTTCTAGTTCACGTTTGTTGCAAAGGTGCTTTATATGATTATAGCATTATGTTCTTATTAAAGCAGGCCCTGAGCTGCCTCTGATTCTGCAGTACTAGTTTGACGACGAACCAAGCCGACCATTTAAAGTGTCTCTGTCTGCATGTATTCTCTGGAGGGAGGAATTGAGAAAGAGTGGAAGATGTTTTCTTGACTCCGACCACAGGGATGTTATATGAGCGCATGTTGATGTAGATAGTGAAAAACACCTGTGTTTGTTTTGTATGAATACTTTCTAGCTGGAGAAAGGCTTGTAAGGAGATAAAGGTTTGAGTAAGCAATCTGAAACGAGGTCTCGGATAAAAATAGGGGTCAGTAACTCGAACCACCAATGCAATGGAATGAATAGTTTGTACAGTGCAATAATATAATCAGTAGGTCTTACTTTGCATGTTCTTCTTGAAATGTCATACAATACAGAGTAAAGTAACCCTAATCATTAAAAAGAAACCTGCTTGCTTCGTTCCTACATAAAGCCAAGTGGACTTGGAGACTGGAGGGTCTGTATGACATGCATCCTGTCCAACATACATGAAAATGTGTTCACTAAAATCAAGGAATTGTTAACAAGTCTGTATTTGATGCATGCTTCATATTTGGACACATATACGTATGCCACTGTAGGATGCTATTCTTTATATATTTACGGCGATTTATGTAACAGTTCTGTAAAAATGGTATAATAATTTTAACACAACAACTAAATCGAATTTCCTCAAGGTATCATGACAACACAAGATCATTTCTAATTGACATCCAGCACTTTTTCCTTTGATATGTACAGTTGTTTTCAATAATTAGTATATCTGTTATGCTCATTTTGGGTTATATGTCATCATTAAGGATCTGACTTCGGCTTTGACCCGGAAGATAACCCTAAAGACACCGCTCATCTCATCTCCCATGGACACTGTGACCGAGTCATCTATGGCCATCGCTATGGCTGTGAGTATCACGCAGACATGCACCCTGGTCTATTCTGAGGTGATAAAGCCTGTGCAGGGAAATTGGAGATTTCTCTTTGCCTATTTAATGCAAGATTGACCCACTTGCTTACCTATTAATGTTGGACAAGATTAAGTGTGAAGCTTTAGAAATATAAATTGTGATTATACAGTATACTGCTTGTTCAGGTAAGAGCATTTAGCTTTAGACGTCTCTTTAGATGTACAGTCACATTCAATTAACAGAGACTCTAATGAAGTTGGTAGCAGCTTTAAAACTTTGCCACTTAAGCCGCCTTCACACTGCACACGACAAACTGACACGACTGTCGGATTTGGCCCCCTAGTGACAGTCGCACGTAATGTGCAATATGATCGTGCAGACGTCAACATGGGAGAGAAGCGTGATTCTCCCGGTCTCCGAACACCCGTTAATTTATGATCCAACTCTTGAATCATACAGAGATGCTTACAGGAAAAATGAAGCATGTTACTGAAATGGGCTAAATGTTTGCAAACTTAATTAGCATTTATCAAGTTAGGAGTACAAACAATCAATGCAATCCAGAAAGACCACAAATAATTTTTGAGGAAACATGGGAACAACATTAAAAATAATACATATCATAACACAATATAAATATTAATAATTTATTACTTTTTTTATCAATAACAATGTATTTAAAACAAAAAGATTGTTTTGGATAAAGTTTAAAAATTACTAAAGTTTATGTTAATACTTTTTAATAATTCTCATCACCTCGCGCACACGATCCTGATTGGACAACATTGGAATACATCACATCCGGTCGGCATATCGGATGCGGTGTAGTCGCACAAATTTTTTTAACAGATCCAACGCTCAAAACGGATCCGGAAATTACGGATCCGCAGATGGTCGGCACCTCACGCAGTGACCTTGCGACTCTCCATAGGAAATGAATGACTTCCGGTTTATCGGCGGTCGTTTCTCGTGTGCCGTGTGAAGGCGGCTTTACTCCAACTGCTCAGCTTTGAAAACAGACTTGTTCCTAATGCTTCTCAGTGTGAATAGTGTAGCCTTCAGTAGAGATAGATCAGAGTTGTGCCCACTTCAGAATGCGTGAGCGAAGATATAATCTGGCTCTTTGCCTTGACATCTTTCCTAATTCGTGTCTTAGCTCATGGGTGGAATCGGCATCATCCATCACAACTGCACACCGGAGTTCCAAGCGAATGAAGTTCGGAAAGTGAAGGTGAATCTCAGACTCTTATTTTTTCTTGATGTGTTCAACGGGCATCGTGATGAGGTCTCTAATCATGAAAATGTTACATGTGATTGTGGCAGAAATTTGAGCAGGGCTTTATCACAGATCCGGTAGTGATGAGCCCTCGGCACACGGTTGGCGACGTGTTCGAGGCTAAGGTACGGCACGGCTTCTCCGGCATCCCTGTAACCGAAACTGGCAAAATGGGCAGCAAGCTGGTGGGAATCGTCACGTCACGAGACATTGATTTCCTGTCAGAGAAAGACTATGACAGACCATTGGAGGAGGTTTGTAAACAAATGAGACATATACCAGTACATCTCCATATTATATATATATACATATATATATATATATATATATATATATATATATATATATATATATATATATATATATATATATATATATATATTTACATTGATTTAGTAGTATCCTTGAGTTTCTTGGTTTTAAGGTTTAGTTTGTAGCAAGATAAATTAAGCTTTTTAAACATGTTAAATCTGTGATTTGAATTTGCCAGGCGATGACAAAGCGTGAGGATTTAGTGGTAGCACCAGCTGGAGTTACTCTAAAAGAGGCTAACGACATACTGCAGCGCAGCAAGAAAGGTCTGTTTTTTTTTTGGTTTTCTTGTCAAGTGCTTACTGTGGTGGCAATTATTCATTTTCTCCCACTGATCTTGATCATGACTGATGGCAAGTTTTGTTTTAACAGGTAAACTGCCCATTGTGAATGACAGTGATGAACTGGTGGCTATAATTGCCCGTACTGATCTGAAGAAGAACAGAGAATACCCTCTGGCCTCTAAAGACTCGCGTAAACAGCTGCTCTGTGGTGCCGCCATCGGCACGCGTGAGGATGACAAATACCGACTGGACCTGCTCATGCAGGCTGGAGTGGACGTGGTGGTGCTGGTAATTGTGGTGCTGGAATGTTCTTTTTTTGCACACTTCTCACTGTCTTATTTTTTATCTCTCTCCCACCCCCCGAGTTGTTGTATGTACTCTATGACTGATGAATCTTTTATTTTCTGTGTTTAGGATTCCTCTCAGGGAAACTCAGTGTTTCAGATCAGCATGATCAACTACATTAAACAGAAGTACCCTGAGCTACAGGTGGTAGGAGGAAATGGTGGGTCACTAAGTTTTATTGCTGTTTATTCTTTTCTTCTGCCTAGAATCATGTAAAAAAAGTCCTTAGACTTTTCAGCGATTCTTAAACTACTCAGGGTAAAAAGTGAATTTGTCTCTGTAGTTGTGACCGCTGCACAGGCAAAGAATCTGATTGACGCAGGTGTCGATGCTCTCAGAGTGGGCATGGGCTGTGGATCCATCTGCATCACTCAGGAAGGTGTGTGTCTGTGTGAGGTTATATGTTTATGTTTAATATGAAAACTTACATCAGTGTATTTTTTAATAGATTTTTTAAAGTGTGTTTTTTGTCTGCAGTGATGGCATGTGGGAGACCCCAAGGCACCTCTGTGTATAAAGTAGCGGAGTATGCGCGCCGTTTCGGAGTGCCGGTAATCGCAGATGGTGGCATTCAGACAGTTGGACATGTGGTGAAGGCTCTCGCTTTGGGAGCGTCCACAGGTAGCCGTCACAGGCTTATCAGTCCTCTAATGTATTCTTTCTGCTCATACGTTTCTCTGCTGTGCCGCTTCTCTTACCTCTTTGCTCTGTTTTGTTGCAGTGATGATGGGCTCCTTGCTTGCAGCAACCACAGAAGCTCCCGGTGAGTATTTTTTCTCAGATGGCGTAAGACTGAAGAAGTACCGTGGTATGGGCTCTTTAGACGCCATGGAGAAAAACAGCAGCAGCCAAAAACGCTATTTCAGGTACGGTATTAATATCTATAAACATTATTATGCTTACTGTTTAATTGCACAGGCTTTATTTACATTATATATAAGGACTCTAGATCTTTTACACTTCTGTTGGTCCTTGTTACAAAATGGTCTAAACATAATGTTACATTAATATAATTTTTCATATTTATCCAGAGAAGTTTAGCTTGACTGTTAATGGAGTTGAAAATGACACATAATATTATTGTTTTTTTTTTTTATTGCCAATAAAGGATGTCTTTTTAACCTGTTCATCTTTATCTTTATGTTCTCTCTGTATTGCTGAATGTTTGTATTTCTTTGTTTGTGTGTGTTACAGTGAGGGTGACAAGGTGAAGGTAGCTCAGGGAGTATCAGGCTCAGTTCAGGATAAAGGCTCTATCCATAAATTTGTGCCATACCTCATTGCTGGAATTCAACATGGCTGTCAGGATATTGGTGCAAAGAGCCTGTCCATCCTGCGGTAAGACCATAGCTCACGTAATCATTTTAAAGTACTGGAAATGCTAATGTTGGATGTTAAACACTGTGGGAATTACAAGAACTGTTGGTGTCTTACATACCTGTCTGTTTAAAACTAACCCCAGTGTTTCTTTGCTGTCAAATAGCCTTAATGATTTTCGAGCCACTGTAGCTTTCCTGTCAGCTAGAACCAGTGTGTCCGGCCTCTTCTTACCACTCTCCTCTTTTTCTGTGCAGGAATTTATTTTATGAACAAAGTCCAAGCCTTTGATCATGGTGACTTGTGATTTCAGCCACTGTAACAAAATGTAAAAATCACTGTTTTTGAGAACCACTAATTAAAGTTTGTACAAATCATGTGCCTATAATGCATGTATTCTGTTTTATACGTAGCTCTATGATGTACTCTGGAGAGCTGAAGTTCGAGAAGAGGACAATGTCTGCTCAGGTGGAGGGCGGCGTCCATGGCCTGCACTCGTAAGTCTTCACTCACCCTACACACATCCGCGCAGACTGCATAAGCAGTCGGTCACCCTGTCTCTGTGGCTCTTTCTTGGTGTCCATTACTTAATGCCGCCATGCTCAGTGACTGCTCCAGCAGGTGTCAGGCAGAGACTCTCAGAGAATTCAAGATACACAGGTGCTGAGACTGACAAATAGCCTTTATCTCTTGTTTCTCACGCTTTGTGGACCACTTTCACATACACAGCGATAAGTCGTTCCACTGACTCCCACTGACACCAAGCCCTGTTCTGTGGTGTTTATCTTTCATTTAGACAAGAGAAAAAGGCACAGTTCTTAGTGTAAAATTGCTAAGTTTTTCACAGCAATTTTCTAATAGGAATCAGAGAGGAATCGGAATCTTGAATCTTTTAATCACCAGATTTTGTATCTGTCACATTGCATAGTCTGTTTTAAATGATCTAGTATGTGAGAAAATATTTTTCTTTAGTCAGAGAATCTTACTGTGTGGCAAAACATCTGCTTTGAGATAATTGTACTTCAAAATGAATTTATTCTAAGACCAAAGCAGCGCCATATAGCCAGGTCGATGAGGAGGTTTTTACCTGCCCTTACTTTTGCTAGTCTGACTGTTCAGACTGTACCCATGAGAATATTAAACGGCATCAAACTAAAATCTAAGCAGCAAATGATCGGATGTGTAACATTAGCAGAAGTCCTTATGCAGGTGCTTGCAAATGCAAGACAGCATAAATTGTTGTAGGACATACACACGATGTAAGACACACTATGGCCAAAAGTTTGTGGACACCTGATCACCAAACTCGCATGCTTTTATTGAGCATTAGTGAGGTCAGGCTTGGAGGTCTGACATGTAGTCACCATTTCAGTTCATCCCAAAAGGTGTTCAGTGGGGTGGATTTCAGGGCTATATACAAAGCACTTTCACTCCAACCATGGAGCTTGTTTTGTGCACACGGCCAAAAAATTGTAGTGCAACAGCAAGATTGCAAAAGCAAAAAAAAAAAAACTGTAGTGCAAGAGCAAAGATATCTGGAAAAGACATTTGGGCCCACATGTGGGGGTGATGGTCACATGTACAGTCTTTTGGCTCTATAGTGTAACTGTAGAAGGCGAAATATAAGCCCTTGTTTTCATGTTCTCTTTTGCTTTAATGGAAATAGGCAACCCATTCCCATCTTTGGGGATCCTCCTGGTCTCAGGTGGTAATAAATTTAGGGATTGTGACTAAGACCAAAATCACTAACACTTTTATTTCATCTTTGTTACTCTTAACTCAAATAGACCTGAATATAATGTCTGCAATATAAATATTTATTGTGTGTGTTCATGCTGTCACCAGTCAGTTGTGAAGCTGATAGTAAATTTCATCTGAACTATGTTTGATTGTGTATTAAGTGATCTACTTTAGATAGTTGAATGTAAAACTGCAGGCATACTGGAGTTGTTTACAGTTGACAAAGATCTCAGTTGTTTATTACAAAAAATGGTACATTTAACGTAACAAAATAACCAGACAATCTCGGGTTTAAACTGCTATTTAAACACAACTACAGACCTGCCAACCTTGAAATATTTAGTGTAAGAGCTACACAATTCAACATCGGAGCTGTTTCTCTCCCTTCCCAACATTATAACATAACCGATGAGGCACCTCACGTGTAAAACTGGAGTGATTACACAGCTGCTTTGAAGTCTGTCTGGAAGCCCCGCCCACTTTGCTTATCTGATAGTCTCTCGTCTTATCTAATTTTACCGATCGCGTTCTCACTTCCTGTCAAGTTAAGTGAAGCGTGTTTGTAGGTGATTAATGGAAAAAAAAAAAATCTAAGTGTTTGCTTACATAAGAAAAGTATCATAGTATAATATTGTATAAATGTTATTGTTAACAGCAGTTAATTATATTTATTAGATCCGTCACTGAATTATTTCATCTGAAAATAGTCTAGCATGGCAATTTTTCACCTTGAGTCTATAATCATATTAAAAGTACTAAAGATTAGAAAGTGATTTCAAATCCCTGGCCAGTAAGTGTATTCGTGAGGGGAAACGAAGCTGCCACTCATCTATTTTTATTCAGATACAGACACTGAAACATTTTACATGAACAGTTTCTTATTAGTTGCTGTAGAGCTTTCTCTTTGTTCTGGTATAAATAAATCTCTTTCTCTTATAAACATTTCTATTTTGCAACTTTTTCTATTACAACTTTTCGAGTGTCTGCATCGTAACTTAAAAGGTTGAGCAGCAGCTTTTCCCTGAAAGCATCTCAAACTCCTTCCCTAAGACTGTATTTTATTCCTCTTAAGGGTTTGGCAGGTCTGTTCTCACTACCAGTTTTTCTTAAAGTCTTTTACTTAGATAACAGACACTCAGCAATCCCCTCTTAGTTCATACAGTCCTCCCAAAACACTTTATTATTTCCCCTCATATCTTTTTCTGGAATGATGTGAAATTGTCTTCTTCTCCTTTCTTTTATGCACTCATCGTAGATATACTTTTGTGCCATGTAAGTACTCAGTCCTCATGTCTGTGGGGTTTATTTATTTTTTTTTTGGTAATCATGGTGGAGGGGATTGTGAGTTGTAGGATCTTTTAGTGAAAAGTTAAATTTTTTCCCTTGAGGTCACTGTCTACGTTTAATTTCTAGATGCTCCTAACATCCTTTTGCAGCTCATACGCTCTACATCTACTCTGTATGCAAATTATAAGAAAATAAAGGCTTGGTGAGTCAAAAATGCTAAATAACCTGACATTGGCCATGTCCTACCTGTAATTATGTATATTAGCACTTTTGGCTGATCTTTACCTTTTTCCAAATAGAGCTCGGGCTGAAAGAGGATATGAGGAAATATCGAATTCTAACTAATATCGTTTTGTTGGTTGCAGTTTAAGTTGTGATTATTTCATAGAGTTAATCGCCGGTTTTCCATTAAAATGATATGATTGGGGCTTTGAGGGTATAAGGGGTTATGGATTTGAATCTCATGTCACAACACACAGCTCACTTCCTGGAAGTAACAATACTGCTTAAAAAGTTTATCTTCATTTTCTTACAATTGTAGTGCATGAACGGTGTCTAGAACAAACGAATTTCAAAATCTAAACCTACAATTGATGCAGATTTGGCTTGTTTGTAATGAGGTAAATCTAAGAGCATTGCACTGAAATCCCATTCATTATATGTATTAATATAAGCATGTTGTAGGAAAAAGTAAAAGAGTAAGAAGAGTGAAAACCACTGACAGAAAAAAAAAAGAAAATTTATCAGTAACTTTTTCTAGATTGCGGTTTTCCGCCACCAATAAAGAGGAGTGTGAGTTGTGAGAAGCTCCTTGCTAATCACTTGAACACAGGTGAGTTCTGTCTAATGAGGCTGAAGGGATTTCCTCCAAACTTTCATCACATCATTCACAACAAAAATCTTACACCAGTTGGTCACATTCAGGTATTCAGGGAGGTGTTGAATGATCTTTGAAGAACTGGATTATTATGTGCATTTAAACAGGAAGCCAGAAGCATTGTATGCTTAATAACTGCAAAACAGCCACGGAGAATTGTCATCGAGTATGTGTTCAAAATATCAGTCTATATAATTCTAAGCAATACCGTATAACAGGATTCCGTGTTTAATAGTTCTGGTTAATCATATAGCTACATAACATGTTACTAGATCAGCCCAAGATTATATGGTAATTAGTGTCCAATCTAACAGTCTCTTCAATCAGGTCTCTTCATGTCATCATTATTTATTTTATGTTTATACTGCTGTGCTCTTCTCTCTTAAACTGTTTACCCTGAACCACGAGAGAAAAGAACATCTAATGTGTAAATACAACCTTCTTTTACATATGTGAGGAAAACTTTAAATGCATAGATGGCGACCGACTCACACAGTCAGTCCAAGTCCAGCTGTGCAGTTATAGCACTGACACGGTACCAATGTGTTGTTTTGTACACGCCATTGTCTTTGGGTTCTTCTGAGAAGTTAAACTCTTCTACTGGCCATTTACATGGTTTAAACCAGTGGTCCCCAACCTTTTTTCCCCGCGGACCGGTGAATGTTTGATAATTTTACCACGGCCCGGTGGGGTGGGGGGTGGGCGTGGCTTCTATGCTATTAAATTAAAATGAATAATTTTAATTTAATTGCATTTAAACATGCCTACTTAACTCACTACAACACTAAATCAATAAGAACCCTGAGCTTGTTTCTTTACAACGAGACGGTTCCATCTGGGGTAATAGGAGACAATGACACCCGAAGTGTGTTGCTTATGTCCAGTTTATTCCGTTGTTTTGTTTTGGTTGCCATCACTGCAGAAATCCCCGCTTCACACAGATAGCATGTCAGAAATGGCAATAGGGATTTAAGTGCTGTGGTGGCAATCTCAGGGTATTCCGCCATGACTTTAATCCAGAACACCGGCAGAGTTTCTAACTTTCTAACGACGTCTGTTTCGTGCTCATTTTTGCTAATTTGTGGGTTAAATTTGAGCAAACACAATATACACGTACACCAAGCACTGTTAAACATGAGAAAGTACCGGTGAACAGAGAGAAGAGCGATACACACCTTCTCTCCACCAAAGCTACAACACCACTGCCGCTTGCAGCCGCTCAGCTCCAGACGTCACCTAAACCCGGCCCGAGATCATGATATTTTGCGCATGTGCGGTATTGGTGCGGCTTTAGGTGACGTCTCTCAGCTCCCGGTTAACCTCTTGTCCATGGAAAGTTGCACAAACCCGAGAGAAGTTCTCCACAGTAAATAAAATGGAAATAATTTAATGTTCCTTGGGTGGCCCGGTACCATTTGGTCCACGGACCGGTACCGGTCCGCGGCCCGGGGGTTGGGGACCACTGGTTTAAAGCATGTAAAGGGGACACTGTTCCCATCAATGTTAAAATGAAGTTTAACTGGAAAGTATGATAAAAAAATTCATTTCTGTTTTGCTGTTATGGACAGCAGGTCCATTGTTGACGCTTTACAAAGTTTAAAATGGACATTTTTGAATCACTGATACAAGCTTGCTGATCTTGTGTTAAATGTTAATGACCTGCTTTGTCTCTCACTTAGTTATGAGAAGCGCTTATACTGAGGGTGGCAGCAGAGGACATACGACCCTAGCTGTGACCAAACACAACTGATTCATCTGATCTCTTCTACATTCCTCTTTTCCTCCCATTCTTCCTCCTGGTCATCCTCCTTTGAAGAAACAATGGTTTGTTTTTCCGAACCAGGTGTGTTCAGCAGCAGTCGTGCAGGCATCCTGCACTCTACCTTTGTAACACAGACATGGACATTGCTGTGCACTGCTGTATGATAACAACTGGCTTTTTAGGTTTTTGTTTTTTGTTTTGTTTTCATTTTCTCCTCATGTGACAATCCTCTTCTGTTTTATGTATCGTTGTCCTCACAGGATAGTATAACCCTCATTGCTTTTCAACTTGTGTTCAGTGTAGTCAAAATGTCTTCTCTGTGGTCCTGTAAGCAATAAGCTTTAATACTGTGTACCTGGCTAGTGTTTTTGTCACTATAAGGCTACTGGGTGTTAAACCGCGAATGGTAAATGGAAGTTAATGAAGTTTATATATAAAGTTTTTGTTCACATTTCACAAAATTTTTAGGTTTTCCAGTTAGCAGGCTTCTGTAATAGAACCAGAAGCTAAGTGATAGCCTTAACTTAAAAATCAGAGATCCTTTCCACCTGCACACCTTAGAAATCAAGTTTTCTAGAATTAAAATGCTACACCAGAGATGCTCTATGAGTGGAATTTATTTGAGGGTCTTTAATTCAGTATCTACACACATACTTTCTTGGACAAACGAAATATCACCTATGGATCCAACACCACGATAATGATTTACAAGCGGTTGCAGTTACAGTAGCGCTGCTTTGTATCGGAAACCCTTAAGCGTTAAACTTTCCGTTGGGGATGACTTTGATCTGAGAAGAGCAACATTTGTCATCTGTGTGTTAAAGTTTGTGACATAATGCTATATCACTGCACAGTTTCCATTTCCTGGAAGAGTCACAGCTCCTTTGGGGTCTGGATAATAATGTAAGAAAAATGTTAGTCGTGTACACTTACACTACACTATACAAGTGTAATACCAAAACGTGATTGTGTGTATGCTATACAGTGAATATTAGACTTAATTCATTCCCAGGAACAATTTCTAATGTCCAAAGGTGTCATCTCTGTTTGTGTGGATGTGTGTTGTCTTTTTTTCTTTTTTTTTTTGCTTGAGATATTAGAATTTTAGCATGTATAAAATAGGTTTACTTTTCAACAGGTCCTCTTATTTTGTCTGTGATTGCTGGCAAGTCAGGCAGTTCCCTAAATTTGTACAGAGTCTTTTGGACAAAAGAAACTGCTCAAAGAAATCTATTTTATTATAGTCCTTTATTATGTTCAATGTTACTATCTTATTTTTTGACAATATTCTGTAAAGTAGCTCAATAAACCGAGGACCTGAAATCTCATGTAGTGTGAACAGGAGACTACAGGACCAGAGTTCATCAGACAGAGAATGATGTCAGAGCAAACAAGTTAATCTCTGTGCTTATAGCGATGTAAAGCACAATTAGAGCTTAAACGGTGCAGTTTTGGGATTTGACCTCTAGGCAGATTTAATAATTACTGCTTTGAAAGGCTTTTGCTGCTCATGTATTACTGTTGTACAGGAGTACCGCCCAAAGCTGAACACTCAGCCATGATCTGCAAAATGGTCACATTAATAAAGATGGTTATGATCCAAGATGCTGTCTCATCATTTCTTTATTTACATGATACCACAAGGTGGCAATGTTGGCATTTAGTGTGTGGATTTATTTATATATATGCTATGGTTTATGTAATAGCCTCACAGGATGGGATGGATTGTGATGACTTGATGGTCTCAAATCTAAATGGATCATGGGATCAACAGGTTCAAGTAAATATTGTTATAGAAATTTACACATCCAACCATCTTTTCATGGTTCTCACATTATTTATTTGTTTATTTATTCATTCATCCATTAAGCCGTTGTTTATTTATTCATTCATCCATTAATTCATTATAAATATCGACATGGTGCTAACAGCCAAGTTTACCATTTTCATAAACTTTCATAGTTACCTATAAAAACACAGATGTATAATTGAAGTTCTGACTTGTGCTTCTAAATCCAGTACAAAAATTAAAAGAATGAAGGCTAAAGTGAAGAAGGTAAAATATTTTAAATCTTTTGTGATGGGGAGGAAATAAGAGCCTAAAATACAACTATTTCCCCATACATGCATCGACTGGTGTTGCTATATTAGTATTACAAACTTTTATCAACTTAATAATTTTTGTCATCTTAGACTTCCCTTGAAAACCTCTGGTAAATAATCTAAGTTAAGCCACACCTAAGCACACTCCGTTCTCTGTGACGCCTTATCCGGTTATAAAGTGCTAAACGTAGACATATTGCTGCTGGAGAAAAAGCCCTTCCTTTCTTGATTTATTAGATTTTGCCTTGAAAGTTAATTGTTGCCAACATATATATATATATATATATATATACTGTATATACAAATTTAATCTTTCCTCTATTTATAGTATATTTTATTAGGAATGTTGTATATCAATTGTATTACCAAAACAAATTAATTGCCCAAACCGTGATGGTGCCTTTAAACTGAAAATATTTACACGTGCAACTCAATAGGAAAGTACATTGCTGGAGCGAAATTCATACATCCATCAAAATCAACTCAATGCTTTCTCTGTATTGAATCATAATTTGCTTGACAAATCACTTCCAGAATAATGTTATTGGAGAACTGAAAAAGGCACAGAAGCACTGATTTTGTGAATATGGATTTGAAACCCTCCCAATTCCCAATATTTTATGGTGCCATAAAACTGTTAAATGACCAGTCAGTACTAAATCAGGTTTTATATTTTAAAATACTCCTTTCTCTTAAAAGTAAAACCACAGCAGTGGCATTTTTTAAGAGTCTGCTAACCTTTTAGCTTTTATAAACTGCAGTAGATAAGTGTTCCATCTCCGACAGAATCCCTTTTGAAAGTTTAGGTTTCATGCACTTGGGCTATAGATGATCTCCACTCTTAGAGCTGCTTAACTCAGTTGTGATAACCTACAGTTCAATGGTGTCACTGCAGACACTCAGTGAGTCTATCTGTCTGCAGACGTTGATGAATTCAGCTTGCACAGCCAGTTCATCAGCTTGTGTGCGAATGTGTTGATCATACAAATGCTCTCTGGAAGAAATGGAGCCCAGAGCCCTGTATTGCTTCTGAGAGTAGCGCCCAGGGCCAAAGCCAGTATAAAAAGATGCCTGACCTCCATGACTTCTAGTTCCCCCACGTAAGGAGTTGAAGTTGGAGGCCTTCCATGCTGCACTGCTCCTTAATACAGGTGGCGATGGTGCAGAAGGCAAATCCACATCCCCACATGATGCAGTGCGGTAGAGTGATGGTTCTGCAGGTATTCCTCTGCATGGCTGGCCATCTGGAGGCCCCCGGGTGCTGAGGGACAGCCTGGAGGAGCTGAACAGGCTGCGATGGAATAGAGCCTCACTGTTTAAAGCCTCATCAATGCTTCTCCGCAAATCAATAGGAGATGGAGGCCTTAGATCTACTGTAGAATCACAATACAGGCTGAGGAAGGAAGGAGGAGAGACCAAAAGTCCATTTTTAGGAGGTTGTGCAGGGGCAGGTTGAGGGCTATTGGGATAGTTAAGCTCCAGGCCTTCTGGTTCTCCAAGGGGCAGCTCTGCTAGGGTATAAAGTGGCACACTCTCACTCTCATGGCGTGACATGCTTTCATGCAGAGTCTCTCCAGTCTTCTTGGTCCAACCACTTGACAGTATTTGTGGTTTGGTGATCACTGTATTCCTAGTGGATGACCTGTTGAACCATGAGTTCCAGTGACTTAGTTTGGGACGAGCTACTCCACAGCAGAGTAGAGGGTGTGTGAGGATGAGTGCTAGAGTGAGACAGACACATGCCTCGCATGCTCTGCAGCATAGCTGAAAGACCCACCAAGACCAGGGCATGAGACCCATCCTGCCACCAGTCATTCCCAGTGTATGCAGGATGGCATAGAGCCTGAGACCTGCACATGCCAGGAGGAAAATTGCTGAGACCAGTCCCATTCCAGCTGCCCGCTCCCACACTCCTGCCTCACTGAGTGGGCACTGACTGGCCTGGCATGCCAGACGATCAGGTGAATTCTCCCTCAGCCTGTAGATGTGCTTGGCTTCAACACGGGCACAGCAGTAGAGCAGCAGGTATGAAGTGGAGAGGAGACAAGAAAGAAGCAGGAAGACTGCAGGTGGCAGCAGAGAAACAACAGGGAGGGAAGGAAAAATCCATAATATTCCAACTGTGCCCAGAACTGTGGCCATGTGAAGCAGCATGAGCATAGCTAACAAGCAAATACACCGCCGCAGTGCATTCTGAGAGAGTAGCTGAGGAGAAAGCAGCACAAGAAGCATGCCAAATGCTCCGGTTAAACATGGGTAGCCGGCCTCATGTAGGAGCCGTGCCCAGGCCACAGGGAGGCGTTCCTTTTGACCATAGGGGTCATAAATGAGCCAGAAAGCCCGACTTGAACCAATAAGCAGCTGCAGGAGATGCAAGAGGGTGAAGTTGGCACAGCCGGATGGCTGGCACAGAGGGAGGCACAGTAAACTTAGCGCAGACAATACAGCCACCAGAGAGAACACGCAACCCAGCCCGTATACCTGCAGCTCCCATGCCAGGCCCCACGTTGCCATTGCAGCATTCCAGTCTGAAAATAATGGCACCAAAAGAGGTGGGGTCATTATTATAGAAGGAGATGGTGTTACATTCTCATGGGGGGGCATTGGGGAGGCAGGATTCAGGGCCCTGGTGAGGTTGTCAGGGAGACCAAGGCTCCAGAGAGGGTTGGAGGAGTTGCAGACCCCCATGGTGTCAATATTGCAGTCAGGCAGGGATGAGGATTCAGTTAAGTCGTCATTCCAGTCATCTCGTGAAAGCGAGCCTGAAAATACAGAAATGATATAATTATAAACTTTTTCCCATCTCACCTCATTAGGAACTGTTTACAAAACATATTATTGTAAGTATTGTACTCAGTATTGTACAAGTATTGTACTCAGACTAACACTGTATTTCATGAAATATAAGACAAATCAATCCACCAGTTATAAATCATGTTGAGCATCCCATTATAGAACCTCTCCTCAAAAGAAAAAAGGTAATTTATATATAGAAAAAAGTAGATTGTCCCAAGGCAACTGTCAGCATCATGATGAAAACAGTCCCTTAAGCTGAAAGACATAAAGCATCAGCTGTTGTAATTAGCTGGCCTATTTTACAGTGAGAGATGTGGAAGTAGGGCTGAAATAACTAGGTCATGCAGTCTAACACACAGTGCAGATTACGAGTCGTTGACCTTGGCACTGCTCTCATTCATGTAACTATTTAAAAACCAGGAAGTGACACATTTCAAGCAGTTACCTGTATTTCTGACCAAAAACTAGCTTCTTTCTAATTCATTGGCTTTGCCTTGTAAAAAGGGGATTGAAGTGGAAAAATTGCACAATCAAAGTGTAATAAATAATGTATATATTGATTATTTATTATTGATTCATCAGTATGTTCTGCATCAAATGCATTAATGGATGCTTAGAAGCCAAAAGTATGAATCAGCAGTATTGCTTAAGCTAAGGATGGACCGTATAGTGTGTATCAGGCATCTGTGTAATCAGAGTGAGTGCTAAGAATTACCTGGAATAAAAGCGTGTGCTGTCAGTCCTGGAGTCAGTCTGGATGTCTTGTCTAGAGTCGGCCTAGATGTCTTGTTTTTCTTATACTGACCTTCATACATTTTCTCCAATCCTGGAGTTGTCTGACTGGATGTAGAGTCTAATGTCAAACTATCTGTATAAAGGCAGCAATAGATTATTGATCTCCACTTAATCAACTGGACCAAAAAAAAATCCTGGACCAAATTGTTCACAAACATCATCAAATCATAATTAAAATCAAGTAATTATTAAATCGGGACAATAAAAATCTATATATCAATAACAATCTATAAATAAGACCTTGTTGACTTCAGCTATCTATTAATCCTAAATGTTTACTGAAATGAAATGGAAAATAAAATGAGTGGAGAGAGAAGCATGTCTTCTGGCATCTATCATAGGCTTCCCCCTCCTCCCCCCACTTGCTGAGACGGATGTCCCTTGTGCGCCTCTGGAATACTGATTGAACACTGCGGTGTGTAAGACTATAACATGCTATGCTACTACAGAGTACTGACAGCAGTCTGAAGACAGTGGAATCAGATCAGGCAAATCAAAATGTGCCTTTTATTACAAGATGGTTTGAAATTATGAGACATTTCTCGTATTTCAGGATTAGGGGCAGCTATTTAGGCTGATTAGAAAGTTCCAGCACCACTTTGCTACCACTCTACAGTGCCAAAGCAAGCTCCTTATTGTGCTTGCATTATTTACTCTCTGAATTGTAAACCTCTAGATTATAAGCATCTGCTAAACAAATAAATATAAATGTTTACCTCTTAAGGAATTTGTACCAAGATTAGGTGGCCTCTTGGTGAGCTCCTCAACAGTTCTTCTGTCAACCTGTAGAGTTGTCAGTAGGTCTGTGTGCTTCTGTTTCATTCCTGTGTCATGTGATCTTTGAGCATTAGCTTTGGACTGCCTGAATTCCCAGGCATCACTTAGCCTCATTTCAGTTTTCTGATCTGGAGATGTTGTATATCCCGAAGCTTTGAATTCCTTGCTCTTGACCTGGGAGGCTGGATTGGAAGATGTTGCAAATAAGTTGATTAGAGATGGAAGGCCAGTGGCTATTGGTGGAGTAGTGGTGTCCATATTATCTCTTGATGTCTGGCTGCTCCACAGTAAGCTGCCAGCACGGTGAACATCTTTGTGATCTTTAACAGGGCTTGTCTGTGTCTGTGCTTGGTCTCCTCCATCTTCAGTCAGGTATGCAGCCTGTAAGCTGCTGATCAAAGTAAGACTGAGAATGACTGTGACTCCTGCACTGTGAGGGATCATGTTTGCAACCCTCTTGAAAAAAATCACAGCTCACACTGTGTCCTGATGTACTCCATCTCAGGTCTCCAACACTTCTTTGGCACTAAACCTGAAACGAGTGATAAGTTTAAAAAAAAAAAAACGTCACTGAGAAAATAATGCAAAAACTCTTGACCCAAAACTAATAACGGATTGTTTGGGCAAATATGTGAATAACTTAAACCCTAAATATAGACATGTGGCAAATAATTAGTCATTACACCTGCATTGCTCTAGTGCAAAGATCCCAGCCCTAGTCTTGGAGTACCCACCACTCCTACCAATTTTAGTCCTTTCTCTAACACACTTACTTTACATTAAGACGAGCTGTTTATTAACTGATTAGTTGAATAAGCAGAGAAAATATTGAAAGATGTAGGACAGGTGCCTTCAAGAACCAAGGCTCAGAAAATAAAACTTCGATTTTTAGCCATGTCTGTCACAACCCAAGGAAAAAAATTATAATACTGAATTTGTAATTAGAAGTCACACATTTTACGCATTTATTGATTGAAGTCAACAACTTTACATTAAATTATAAATATTATTTAAAATATTGTGTAAAAAGCTTTCAATTCGACAATCAGAAATATACCTGTTGAAATGATTATTGATTGCTATTGCTTAATACTACAGATGCATAACATAGAGCTTAGGTTAAAAAATAATGCTTTATTCCTTTAATTTGCTTTTCATGTAGCTGTCTGCTCTGGTCGGTTTATCTTCTGGTCAGTTTGTTTTCCTCTTGGCATTATTATCCTCTTCTCGCAGCTTGCCCCAGTTTGCAGAACTGTTCTGTCGTAATGGAGCTGTCTTCGAGAGCTCTAAATCACTGGATCACAGCTGAAGTTACAACCCCAAGTCCTGTCAATCCTCATCAATCTTTCCCTATAAACATTCATTAATCATTTGAATTGGGCTTTCCACTCCATCCCAATCGGGATTACTGATTGATCCTTATAAATAGATGCACATAAAAGCAAAGCTACAGTACCTGATCTCTATGGAAATAAAATGTGAATATAAAAAATTAAATAGCAGCTCTCCTAGCTGAGTGTAGAAGGTCTGCATTAAGTCATCTGCAGTAGAAGCCTCAGTTTTTTTCTCGTCCCTTTCAAGTCCTCTTGCCCCAATTTCTGCTCATCTTCTCTTCTCTGAATACAGCCTCCTTCTCTGGATGATGTATGGCTATGCCTATCTGGTCCACATGACCAAGCACTGGACTGATTTCTCGGCAGCTGCATTCCGTGATGTATGTTCTCAAACCCATCAGCAATTAAAGAGACATGCACATAACGTGAAAGTTAAAGGAAAGGGGCTCACCCCAGGAAGGATGGAGACGAAAATAGGAGTAATCCCTTAGCCGCTGCTGAAAATCTGTCACCGTCTCTGTCGGTTCCTGCGCATGTGTGTGAGTTTTAGTGCACTCGCTCCTGTTCTGCTCCGCACACACACACTCATACACACCCCATCCCTGCTTCAGTTTCTCTCTCAGAAGCACACTGTCTGACACACCCCCTATCTGACTGCACTTCCCCCAACGCTCTTACAATGTATGTGTCTGATCTCCCTCCAATTGTGTTGATCCGAGCTCTTCTGTCCATCTCTCTTTGCCAAGACTGGATTAGCTCTGCTAGGTGTTTGACTTCCTCTTGTCTCACTTCGCTGAACAAACTGCAAAATACTGTAGGAAGTCAAAACCTCTCTCCAGGCAAAAGATCACATTCACAAGGGAATACTTTTTAATTTTTCATTTTTTTTTTATGTTTCATTTCAGTTTGTCAATTTTAATAAACAGCACTGAAAGCAACTCCTTATAAGTGAGATCCAAAAAAAAAAAAAAAGATTTTGTGGGTCACAGAGTGGCCTCACAGATTTAAGGTCCCTGAGTCGAACCTATGTTTGGGTTATTGTCTGTGCAAAGTTTTCTATGTTCTCCTTAAGTCCTTCGGTTTCCTCTGTGTTCTCCGGTTTTCTCCCACCTTCCAAAAAGCCAGGTGGATAGAAGGCTAAGATAACATGGCCCTGACAAAGACTGGTGTCTATATTCTTGCCTCTTGCTTAATGTACCTGGGGAGGCTCAGGATCCACCATAACCCTCCTCATTGGTTGCTTAGTGACTGTAGCCTGTAGTGTTGTAGCCTCACCCCATGACCAACACCACTTGCACTTTCATCATTCACTACCATGTAATAAGCATCAGCTAGGCAGAGAGATTACATTAAGCTCAGATGTCAGTTTCTTCAAGGCTGAAGGCATGTTGGTGTATATGAGGAGCTTAAAGACTGCACGTTTAAATTCTGAATGAAGATTCGGTAGGGAAAAATAATTGATCCCAACATGCACAACATGCAAATTGTAGTACACATTTAAATAAAAGTCTTCATCAAGGGTTCAGAGGATGCTTCTACATTTTTTGTCTAGATGAATAAACCAAAGAAATGTTAAGGTTGATAACATTATCTGATTAGGCTCTACACAACAACATGAGTGGAAACCATCATGGATTTCCCCTTTGCATTGCGGTTCCCATGGCAACTAATGGCATGTGCTAGTGTTTGGTGGAGGCATGTTGCCCTAGTGTCTCGTTTAGAATGAGGGGAGTGAATGATTGTAGGATTTATATGGAATCATTTTTGTAATCCACAGACAAAATGATCCAAACAGTATCAAGGTCACAACAAGGTCAAAGGTTTGAAATAGGTTTTCTTTGTTAAAGAATAGTTTTTACATGTAATTTAGTAACAAGAAGGACTAGACTTGCTGGAGGTGGATCCCCGTGGTTGCTGCCATTGATCTGTATTTTTTTTTTTTGTGGTTTTGTCTCCATCCCGTGTCCTGTCTTGGATTCGGTCCCCAAATATGTAAACCTGTCCAGAGTTTAGTCCATATAGACCATGCCGGATCTTGCAAAATATTATGTTTTTGTAACATTAGTTGTGATATTGCTTTGCTGTGTATTACCACACTTACCCCTCTGGGCTTTAAAGCTGCTTTTTATTTGGCCCTAAATAAGTCACACAGTCACCACAAATTCGCCACACATTATTACTGTTTTTAGCAGTTATTTCCACTTGTCTATCAGGATGGGGAGGCCTAACATCTAAACGTTTAACCTTTGACATGCAATCTTGCCATGAGTTAAATAGGTTAAATAAAACTGTTCCATCTTACAAGAATCTGTGGGATCCATGGGAGAGGTTTTGGAACTGGTTCCAATTAGAAAGCTTTTATAAAGCTTAACCACTTTACCAGTAAAGAATTTAGAACTTATGTAGTGGGTTTTCTGTCAGAGTAGATGTACATGTCACAGGATGTGATGGGTTTGGACAGAGTCAGTCAGTGTATGTGGTCAGACAGAACAGTCAGGATTCAGATCAATTAAAAGTGAGCCTGAGAGAATACAAACTAGGACACTTACAAAGACCTACTTTGGAAAGATACAAAAAGCGTGAATGTTATCTAATGTGTGTAACATTTAAACTTACAAATATTATATCCATTAATAGTTTATTAATTACTAGTTACTTGTATTAGTTATTAGTTACTAGTTACTCTTAAAATAGTTGGTGCATAAATCTATACATATCTACAACAAGCTGCTGGTTTATAAGGTATAACGATTTAATAGATAATGTATTCAGTCTAAGAATAGATGGTGTTGTACAGGTTCCTGTTATGCATAGAACTGTGCATAAGTGTGGTTCGTGACCTCTTTGCTTCTGATTTTCCACAGTTTAAAAGCACAGGAAGACAGCAAATGAGCCAGAACTAAAAGGGGTTTTGGATTTGGCAGTGCTATTTAAACATATGACATCACTGCGATGCACCGCCTGACTCCCGGCCAGGCCAGTGGCTCCTGTTCTGCTAATCATCTGCATGAGTGACCTTAAGCAGGCGATTAGCAGACCTGCTGAAGTGGGATGTTGCAAACAGTGCCATCACTGATAACATACATTTGCCGTGCAGTAGATTCACTTATCCACTGCAGCAAGTCCTACACTTCAGAGACAAAACTTGCAATTTTGTCTGAAGTAGACATTTGAATATATTCTCTAAGACAAAGTGACAGTTCAAACCTGCTCTGAGCACAAGTGTACAAATCGACCTACATACTACAAAGTAAACATACACTACATACCTACATACAAAAGGGGGCTTATATCCCTTGTATTGTGCTTAGTGGAAGAATAATTTTTCAATCATTTATTATAACAACCTAACACTCATTGGTCTTGGTTCATTTGCTCTGAAAAACTCATTTTAATTAAGTCATCTTCCTACATATTTATATTACATACAAGGTATTTGGGTCTACTGGTCCTTTGAGTAATGAGAGTGTTGAAAGTGTGTGTGTGTTTGTTGGTGTGGTGGTTATATCCATTAATAAAGTGACATGTTGACTGCTGACCTTTACACCTGACTTTTATACTCCTTACACCTTCACCTTGTGTTTGCATTGTGGTTTATACTCCTTACACCTTCAACTTGCATTTGTCTTTTCCCCGAAGCTTTCATTTCTTTCTAGTGCAGAATATTACACACATATAGTTTTAAATTTCAATCAAGAAAACCCCTGTATTTCTTACACACGTACACACATGCACACTGCTGCTCGGCCTATTCCTACATAATAATCTTCCTGTGTAGCTCACATGGCCCTGCTAAATATCATTTTGTAATGTCCTCTCAGGAGCAAACTGGGGAGGTGGGTGAAATATAAATAGCACCGAGTCAACGTGTATGGAAAAAGAGTGTGAAGGAGTTAGAAGGAGAAGTGTGAAGTATAGAAGGAGTTCCTTTCTGTTTTTTCACTTATCTTCTGAAAGATGAAGTACTTTCCGAACTTAAAGTTCATGTCTTCATTCAAGTCTTCTTCTGTGAGGACACAGTCTACATGGAGTCATTACTGATGGTAGGTGTACTTTTGCAGCACACAGTGAAAGTACTGGTGTGTGTGTGTGTGTGTCTGTGTGTGTGTCTGTGTGTGTGTGTGTCTGTGTGTGTGTGTGTGTGTGTGTGTAAGGGGAAATTGTAAATGTGATTTGAATAAATGATTCTGACTGTGGTCAATACAGAAACTTTTTGGTATTGCATTGAGTTTATTCTGGGTGTTGGGGGTTGTTATTGGGCATTGAGATTGTTCTGGGTGTTGGGGGATGTTACTGTGTGTGTCATGAGGTGTGAGGTCACCATGAGGTGTGAGAAGCTACTCATTGCATTTCTTTGTTTCAGAGAGCCAGAGTCATCTGACTCAGATTGGCAGCCAGAGTCAAAGACGCCCAGGAGGACCCCAGTGACTGTGGAGGTGGAACCCCAAACCTCTACCTCCACACAGCCTGTAAGACAGGGGAGGAGAAGAGCCAGGCATGACGACGGGTATGTACAGTGTTTTCATAGTTTCAAACCTTTGAATTGAATTTCTTGTCAATGCATCAATATCAGTGTAATGTAATGGCTAGGTTCCAGAGGAGGAGCCGGAGGGAGTGCCCGAGGGAGAGCAGGAGGGAGAGCCAGGAATGACGACGGGTATGTACAGTGTTTTCATACTTTCAACTCTTTGAATTGAATTTCTCGTCAATGCATCAATATCAGTGTAATGTAATGGCTATGTTCCAGAGGAGCACAGTTTTGAGAGTTTGTTTGTGTAATTTGCACAGTTTTGAGAGTTTGTTTGTGTAATTTGCACAGATTTGAGAGTTTGTTTGTGTAATTTGCACAGTTTTGTTGAACTTCAACCATGTAAATAGTTTATCTTCTAATATTTCTATATAAAGTTTTATATAAATATTGCATGTTGTGTGCCCTTTTTTATCAAAATCTCAGGCGGAATGGAAGAAAATCTGTTTTTTTTTGTGGTTATGCTAATGTAATGTTGTGCCTAATTGACTGACATCAAATACATAACAAAATACCTCAGAGTGTTAGCTTTCATCGGATACCAAGATTATGTTTCTAGGCAAAGGGGTTCAAAAGTTATAAGCCTTGGAACCTCTTGGTAACCAAGGTTCATTTTGGAGTCTCCAAATGGCAAAAAGCAAAAACGCCTGGACATACCTGTACAAAAACTTTCATATAATATCCATTTTTGAGTCTTTTGACTCTTTCTGGTGAAAGCTAAGACATGTGGCTATGGCCCTGAGTTGTTTCTAGCTTCTAACATGTTTTACAGCAATAAGTTTAATCAGTTTATCAGTAAACAACTCAGACGGAAATGAAAACCCTCCATTCTAGCCTCTGTAACTTTGTGTCAGTAAGGCCTAGCATCATCCTGACACATGTATCAGAAACTAGAGATTGTCTTCTTTCCAATGAGACCAGGCACATCCCTGTGTGTCAAAGTACAAAGTATGTGGGAGCTGTACTACTTTATAGTTGGATATGTCATGTAGGCGAAAATCATAACAATAGGGGGCGTTCGCTAACAGGTTAAAGCAACATGCCACATTACCTTTAGTCCACTATCAAGTGAGTTGATATGGGACTAAGAAAGAAAAGGTTTAGTAAACAAGTACTTCATCAACAATACCTAACTGAAAGGTATATTTTGAATGCAGAAATAGTCTGAACACATATTACTTACAAAATATATTAACAAAAACTAACCAAGAAGTACTAAGAGCCAGTAAACTATTTGACAATATCAAGTCAAGAAGCAGTTGTTGTTATTTTAACCATAAATTGCACACATGCAGTACAAATGTACTTGAAATGAATGAAATGAAACGTTTCTCCAGGACCATGATGCTACATAAAACAAAAACGTTTCACAAAAGACAATACACAAAATCAGCGCCGACCAGGGTAAATACTGTGTTCAAACATAATTGTGTGTGCACAAATACTGGATGAACCTTAGTATTATAGCAGCAGTTACATGAGGTATTGTAATGTATTGTGCAAAACAGCAATCAACTATACAGCAAAAAGTATGTGGATACACCCATGTGGTCCTGCCCCCAAACAAAATGGCAAGCGTTTACTTCTATAGCGAGTACAAGTATTTGTGCTTACACTACCCTGTCCGATTTTATGTGCAGTAATCTACCGGCCACCCAAATTAAGGATTTTTTAATTGAGTTCTCAGAGTTTCTGACAGAGTTTCTAGCAAAGTTTGACAATATTCTAATCTGTGGTGACTTTAACATTCATGTTTGCTGCCCCTCTGATAAACCTGCTAATGAATTTAAGACACTTTTAAGACAATTTTTAGACTCATTAGGTCTGGCTCAATCCAAATCCTGTCCCACCCATAGGTTAGGTCACACTCTTTACCTTATTATCTCTCGTGGGGTGATTATGTCAACTTGTGAGGTCATGGATTTTCCCATCTCTGACCATCCTCTCATACGGTTTGACATTTGTGCTGTTCCACCTGCACCATACTGCCCCCCATCGCCGTCGCATTATTACCTCCTCTACAGTCGATTTTGTTGCTGCCTTCTCTGTTTCTGATCTTGCCTCTACTGCTGAATTTCAGTCTGGTTTCAGGTCGAGACATAGCACTGAAACAGCATTATTGAAGGTCCATACTGACATTCTTGGAGCCCTGGATGGTAAAAGCTCTGTGGTTTTGGTGTTACAGGACCTAACCGCTGCATTTGACACCGTGGATCATGCCATCCTTATCTCTCGCCTTCAACATGTTGTTGGTCTGCAGGGTGCGGTGGAGTATAAGGTCCTTCTGTTTGTGTTCAAAGCCATCAATGGTATGGCCCTGGATCTCGTCGAATTAATAAAGATCTACCAACCAGCCAGATCTCTTCACTCCTCTGGACATACCTCTCTGGTGACTCCCAAATAAGAAGTTTGGAGGTTGGTCATTTGCCGTCGGGGACCAAAGCTGTGGAACGCATTTCCAACACACCTACGATCCATCACTGTGCTGTGTTTTTAAATCGCAGTTGAAAACTAATTTATTCATACATGCTTTTAACACGTAGCCCCTGATTCAATTGCTATTTTATGTTCTGTGTGTTCTTATATTTTATTGTCTATTGTTATTTTACTGGAAAGCACCTTGTGCTCCTTTTGGCTGTTGTAAGGTGCTCTATAAATAAAATTTGATTGATTGATTGATTGATTGATTGATTGATAGCGTGGATTTGCATTCTGTAGCATTAAGATTCATTCGAACTAAAGCCACCAAGCATGCCTCTGTGCACAAAATGAGGTCCAAAAATTAAGACATTTTCCCCAAGGTTTTCCAAGGTTGGACTGTACAGACCATGCCAAATACACACACTTCCAATATATATCCATAAAACTGTTTACATACTGTTTTGCACATTGTTTTTTGCTCTTTGCACATTTCAGTCATTTGCTGTTTTGCTCAATCCTTTACAATATCTCAGATAACTGTTCATTCCAGTATTTCTGCACATGCAATATTGATAACAAAAGTTATCATATCAGCAATGAAGGGCAGCTCTTGATGTTTAATATGTTAATGCTTGTGGCTTTGTTTTGATCAGATTAAAGTGTGATGACCAGGTGACGTCCACGTGATTTTGGTGTATAATGTACATGGTCAATCTTTGTACACTTCACATCACAGTCAGATCTGAAGCTGTATCATGGTTAAGGCTGTGGTTGTGTACAAAATAGCTTGTAGCTTGTGGGTGTGCTTCTGGGAGAACTAGTACATGGTTGTGAAGCTTGTACATGGCTGCCAAAGAACTTTTGCTTTATAAAATGTCCTTTAGGCTGAAACCCGGTTGGCTCTTCACACTACCCAGAGGTTTGCAACCTTATTATAAAAGTGCTGGTTTATATACAGCTGTCTCCAATCTCAACGCCATCAGGTATTTAAATTAGGTTAACTAACTTTCTAACTATAGTTAAATCTTTAAGTTCTATATCGTTGTGCAACTTTATTAATTAAACCTTTACACCACATAAGCTGAGCTTATCTCTGTCATCTTTGAGCTGGTTTATTCCGTAATGTTATGGAGATATATGGCTCTGTGGGCGTAGAAGTGCCATGAAACAGCATATAGCTAGCAAGCTATCTTACTTTGTCTTTGTATTTTCTATTTTAAAATAACTGGAAAAAGGTAAGAATGTCGCTTGTAGTTTGTTTCACATGTTTATTTGTTAAATCAGGCAAAAGATGAACCTTTATACGTTTGCAGAAGTTAATATTAACGCCGAATAATGTGAATATTTACTGATTATATACGTTGCTAGCATGGATATTGGCTAACTGCTACTACGTTAGCATTCCAGGAGGTTTATTATTATTTTTGTTTATTTATGCATACACAGTAATTAACTGTTACAAAAGTCACATAACCACGAAAATCTTAGCAGTTAAAGCGATTTAAACGTTTAATAAATTTTAACTTAATTTACTCCGTGCATTATAGACAACTGGGCTGTTATTTGCTCGAAGTGAAACGAGATTTTATTATTTATTTTCCTGAAATTGTTTATATTTGACTGTTTTATTTGATGATTCATCTTCAGTAAGCTCTTTGCCCTGCTTTTACTGTCTATCTGGAGTGTATCCTGGTAACACTGACCCTGAGGCAGGAAGGCACCATGAACACACACACACACACACACACACACACACACACACACACACACACACACACACACACACACACACACACACACACACACACACACACACACACACTTATATTCTCCTAGGGTTGATTTACTTTATGTGATCCACACACTGACAGTTTTTTTTACGGAGGTCAGACACTGGAAGAACATCTGAAGTGCCACACAGACTGTAACCTGAGCTCAGGATCAAACCAGGGAGCTTCCCAGTACACTTACACCACCCTACTGCCAGATATCTATAATCCTGTATGTTAAAAACTACAGATGAGCTTAACAAAATCATGAAAGAAATACTGCATCGTGTCTGACTTTATAGAATATAATTACATTTACATTTACAGCATTTGTCAGACGCCCTTATCCAGAGCGACGTACATAAGTGCTTAAATCTCTAGCATTGAATACATTAATGCTGGTTCACTAGGTTACATACTTAAGATACCAGGAGTTTAATACATTTGTTCAAAGTTACAATGAAAAAGTGTCAGGTTTTTTTTTAATGCAAAAGATAAGGAAAGAAGTGCTAGTTGAAGTGTTTTTTTGAATAAGTAAGCCTTCAACCGTCGCTTGAGAATAGCCAGTGACTCAGCTGTTTGGACCTCTAGAGGAAGTTCATTCCACCACCTTGGTGCCAGAACAGAGAAGAGTCTTGTAGTAGACTTGCCTCTTACCCTGAGAGATGGTGGAACCAGTCGAGCAGTGGTGGTAGATCGGAGGTTGCGGGGTGCAGTGCGAGGAGTGATGAGGGCTTTGAGGTAAGAGGGAGCTGGTCCATTTTTGGCTTTGTAGGCCAGCATCAGTGTTTTGAATCTGATGCGTGCAGCTACCGGAAGCCAGTGGAGGGATCGCAGCAGCAGGGTTGTATGCGAGAACTTTGGCAGGGTGAAAACAATCCGGGCAGCTGCATTTTGGATCATGTACAGAGGACGGATTGTGTTCATAGGTAGACCTGCCAGCAGTGCGTTGCAGTAATCCAGTCTAGAAATGACAAGAGACTGAATAAGTACCTGAGCAGCCTGTGTGGACAAAAATGCCCGAATCCTTCTAATGTTGTACAGAAGAAACCGACATGAGCGAGTCACATTTGCAACATGAAAGTAAAAGGACAGTTGATTGTCCATGGTTACCCCAAGGTTGCGAGTTGTGGATGAAGGTTAGATCAGATCGTTGTGCAAGGATATAGCAAGATCATGACCAGGGGATGAATCTCCTGGGATGAACAGCAGTTCAGTTTTGCTAGGATTGAGCTTTAACTGATGAGCAGTCATACATGATGAAATTTCTGCCAGACATGCTGAGATCCGATCAGAAGCTGTGGTATCTGAGGGTGGGAAAGAAATTTCGTAATTACATTTCGGTTAAAGCTGTAGTGTTACCATGAACTAAGAAGCCAAAATGCACCTTGTCAATCTGATAATACCACGTGTCAGTGAGAGAACTGCAACAATCTGGTCTGTTCTAGGTCCCAGGTAGTATTGTTAAGTGGTTTACAAAATAAATGAGAAACAATTTTTTCAGCTTTAGAGATTTTCAAATAGAGTTTATTCTGGCAGGGCAGAATACAGGGCAGTAGATGAACGCAGGTAACCTTATATTTTGTTAATGTGTGTGTGAATGGTGCTCTGAAATAGTCAGGCATTCTATCCAGTGTTTATTTCTGCCTTGTACACGTTGTTCCCTGACCAGGATAAAGTGCATACTGACGATGGATGAATATGAAGATTGGTTTGTAGTAGTGAAAACTACAGATACACAAGATACAAGATAGGAGTGTTTAAAAACATTTGTGAGCAACAAGAACCTTTTATTTATATATAAAATTATGCCTGCCATTTCTTTATAAACAGAAGCATTTTTGTCTCTTCCACTAATACTAAATGTCTCTAAATGTAAAGGCTCTCTGGAAATGATCTCTTTAGGTCTCATACTGTGATGGCTCATGCTGACGGGCTCTCAAAGGGAATAACGACTCACCACCTCAGGAAGGGCATCCGATTCTATGTGAATGAGAATAAGGTAAAACCTGAAGTCAGTGGCCAGACCAGGCCGCTGCTTTTGATGCTCCCGTGGCTCAACTCGAGGCCTCAGGCTCAGGAAAAGTACTGCGAGATCTACCTTAGAACAGGCTTTGATGTGCTGGTGGTAGAGAGCAACCTGGGTCATTTCCTGTGGCCTCGCTGGGGCCTGGAGTACAGTGCACAAGTGCTACAGGTGCTGGAGAGCGAAACGTTCTCAAAGCGTCCCGTGGTGGTCCATGCCTTTTCCGTCGGAGGATACACGTTCGCTCAGCTGATTGTCCATGTGGCCAGAGACACTCAGCGCTATCAGGGCCTAATCAACAGAGTGAAAGGGCAGATCTATGACAGTCTGGTTATCGGCTCACTGGATCACATGGCTATAGGTGTGTTCAGACTCATATTGGTTGTTTGAGTTATTATTAAGAAGTTTTATGTGATTTTTTTTTTTAATTGTACATAAGAAAACATGGCTGATTTTGGCACATTGATAGATAAAAATATGTTTAGGGAAATCATGTTTGTTTTCTGGGATTGTAAATTTGCATTCAGTCTTTTAAAAATATATTACAGTATAAAGGCGCCGATGTATACACAGTAATACAGCTCATATTCATGTTTTTATTTTTCAAGACAAGGTGTCCTGCCACATACAACTTATTACAGCTTATTTTTTAAATTTGCTGTGTTTAGTCAGTTGATCTTTTCACTATCTTTCTAGACCTTCAGTGGTACACTACAGACCTGATAGATTGAGCTACAGAAAAATAATTAGTACATACCCATTTTCTCTTAGCATTTTGACCTGATTTGATTTTAATCATGTACCCTCCAGGTGTGAGTAAGACCCTGTTCCCTCGCTTGGAGCACCTGGTAAAGTACACCAGCCTCCTTTACTTCCACATGTTTAAACGACAGACGGTGGACTACTTTAATACGAGTATTGACGTGTTCTGGGACACGCCGCTGACCTCTCCTGCACTTTACTTCTTCTGTGACAACGATGTGATGTGTGACCTGAAGGCCACGCACAATCTAATGGAGCACTGGAAGAGGCGGGGTATTACTGTTACGAGTAAGAGGTGGAAAGAGTCAGTCCACGCTGGACATCTGCGCATCCATCCTCAGGAGTACCTGTCAGTCCTAGAACACTTCCTTTGTTCTCTCGACATGCTACCTCTAAAATCCAAAATGTAAACGATTGCTAATAGAGTGACAATCATTTATCTTATTAATAGTACTAGGAACTGTTTTTCTTTTCAATGCAATACTTCAGGGGGAATTCCTTTTTCAATGTTTCTTTAAATGTTCCAAATTATTTTGAGCCAAATATGAAACACTATTATAGCATTGATACTGAGATTTTTTGTACTTCTTTTTCCTCTATGTTGTGTTTCTGAAATGTTTAAGCAGCATTAATATTTCAATATATTCATTACAAATATTAATAATTTGTATTAGTGTATACCGGTGAATTGATAGGATGCTAACCTATAGTTATTTATACCTAAAATAATTTTATGAATAAATATTTTTTATTATCGAGAGATTTATCTCTGAGCAGTCTTTTGTTTGTTGCAACAGATCTGATTTGTATGATAGTACTATTAGTACCTGACCTATTTTTCCAGCTGCTGGTTTTAGTATCCCACACGACCAATCACTGCTCACCATTATTCTCACACGACCAATCACTGCGCACCATTATTCTCACACGACCAATCACTGCTCACCATTATTCTCACACGACCAATCACTGCTCACCATTATTCTCACACGACCAATCACTGCTCACCATTATTCTCACACGACCAATCACTGCTCACCATTATTCTCACACGACCAATCACTGCTCACCATTATTCTAACACGACCAATCACTGCTCACCATTATTCCCACACGTCCAATCACTGCTCACCATTATTCTCACACGACCAATCACTGCTCACCATTATTCCCAACAACCAATTGCTGATTACTGTTGAATCCCAATGACCAATCATAGATCAGCACATCTTTGCTATATTGAATGACAATATGTTTTATACATAAGAATATTTAGAATCATTTACAATTCGGATACAGTATGGAAAAATATTTTATTTCATTTTTATTTCAGCAAATAGAAATAGATCTGAAAGCAGCCATACTCGTTGATAACGCCAAAAATAAAACAGGAAGTACAATCCTTACAACTTCCGTTTGAACAAACGTGTCATCCTCGTTTTCCTACCCGTATTTAAATAAATCCCACCTCCTGTGCTACGATTGGCTACTACTTTACAAAACAAGTCGCCGATTGGGTAATTATTCTGTACAAAATGTAAACACGTCACGAATCTTATCAGCTGGCCAATCATAAGCAGGGGGTGGGACTTATAGAGAACGGTTGGGGAAAAACATCCAAGATGGCCACCTCGTAGAAAACGTGTGCTGTTACAGTGATATATGTTAAAAAATAATAACACAAAATTTAGAGCCGGTATTTATAAAACCTTTGTGTCAAAGCCAGGCAGTTTAGACTGCTGTCAGATTAGCTTGGTGACATTTTCAGCCTAAACGGATTAAATCAGGTTTAAAGAGAATATCATCCGTACAGACAGAATGGCAGGACTGACTTTATTTATACGGAATTTACCCCCATCAGCGTCCAGTGAGCAGCTGGAGGAAATCTTCTCTGAAGTTGGACCGGTGAAGCGCTGTTTTGTGGTCAAAGATAAAGGTAACGAGAAAAAATATACCTTAAAAGTGCTTTCAAACCCCCTGCAGCCACATTTCAGACAAAAACAGTTCAAGGACCCTTTAATGATGACTGCACAAAGATGTAATGAGATGTGGGATGTTGTAGTCGTTAAGGCATGAGAAGGTCATGAGTTCGAATCCCAGGTCCACCAAGCTGCCACTGCTGGGCCCCTAAACAAGGCCCTTAACCCTCACTTGCTCAGTTGTATAAATTGATCTAAAATGTATAACTCACTTTAGATAAGAGTATCTGCTTAATGGCATAACTCAGTGGTGTCCTATCTGTGGTGGCCTAAAGGTTAGAGAGTCTGACTTGTAACCCGAAGGTTGTGGGTTTGAGTCTCGGGCCGGCCAAGATAAGATCGGGCCCCCCAACCGCTCCCTGGGCGCCGCAGCATAAATGGCTGCTCACTGCTCTGGGTGTGTGTTCACGGTGTGTGTGTGTGTGTGTGTGCACACTTTGGATTGGTTAAATGCGGAGAACAAATTCTGAGTATGGGTCACCATACTTAGCCGTATGTCACGTCACTCACTTATCCGTAAGGGCTGGTGTGGGTGTAGGTTTTCATTCCAACCAAGCAGAAGCCACACCTGATTCCACCTGTTTAATCAGTTGTTCTTGGCTTTTAGTAGACTCTGGTGTGGCTTCTGCTTGGTTGGAATGAAAACCTGCACCCACACCGGCCCTTTCCGGATAAGAATGGACAACGCTGCCATAAATGAACATATAATTTTTTCCAATTTCATTGTAGAAATAAATGTGTGCAGTCCTTTTTCCTATTTTTCCTGAACTGAAAACCCAACCGAGTCATGCTGTGTAGAGAAAAAATATTTTTAAGACTTTAATCAAGCAAACAAAAACAGTTTACATTCTTAATATACGTGTTGACATCGTTTATGCTCGTATTCCTTTATCATTTATTAATGATTATAATCTTTAGACTACCGAATAGACACCGCTTTATAAGGAATACATCCACTGTATGTTTTTATTTATGCTTTGCACTTTAGTTCCAGAAAGTTCCACATTTTCAATCAAGCATCTTTAATTAAATACGTTTTTTCAGGGTTTACTTATTCAGATTGATATATTTAGTTTCTGATCAGCATTAAACCTATTTTCTTATGTAACGTTATCAGATTTGCAGATTTAACCCTTAAATAATTATGAAGAAGAAGCTGAAACATCACCACATCTGTCTTGTTGCAGTTGCTCCTTAAAAGAGCAGAGCATAGCCAAAGAAAGTGTTAATGCTTCCTGGTGATATTTCTTTTTACCTATAATAAAAATAAGAACCGAAAACAAAGTTGTGACTTCTTACATCCAGGCTCAGATCAATGCCGTGGTATAGGCTATGTCACGTACTCCATGGAAGAAGATGCCCAGCGTGCTCTCAAAGAGATAAAGGATTACGACGGGAAACAAATATCAGTGGTTCAGGCAAAGAAAAAACTTTATGAAAAGAAGAAGGGGAAGAAGAAAACAGGTATGTGCCTTTTTTTTTTTATACAGACAGCTTTTTTACAGTTATATAACTTTTGTTGCCTCCGTCCCAACGCATGGCTGTTTATCTTTACATCTTATTTTTGTACAGATGAGCAAAAAACAGAGAGTTCAGAAGAACCGTCAGAGGTGAAAAGCCAGCAGAAGTCACAAGGCATGAGGAAGAATAAGATGAAAGCCAGGCTTATAATCCGAAATCTCAGTTTTAAAGTAAGTGACTATGAAGAGGTATGCGCAGTGACACAGTAAGTGACTATGAAGTTCTTGCGCAGAAAATTCCGGATAGACGAATATGGTAGATTTCTAGAAATAATAAGTGGATCTAGATAAAGTGGTACGGTTTTATAGTGGTAGTTGCTTCCAGGGTGTCCACATATTCAGGACCCAATGCCATATTCTTTATGTTGTATTTATTATTTACAACATTTGCACTACATGCTCATGCTTACACTCTATGCATTTTCTCAGCTGCTGTTTCCTGTTTGTTTCCCCCTTTATATCATGAGTCTGCAACCTTCAACACAAAAGTACAAAATTTTTATGAATTCATGAAATTATAGAACTACAGAAAGAAAATGGTTGAGATTTTATTGCCATTTATGACGAAGGAAAACAAACTTTTACGAACAATAGGGAAAAAAAATCACTGGCACATGTAGGGTTACTTTCAAACAAAGTCTATAATACATTTGTGGGGGAAAAAAAAAAATTAAAGTGAAGCCAACACAAGGAAAACACAAGCCAACAGCATGTTAAAGAGCAAACTTAAAAATCTGTCAGTTTGTTTTTAATTATGGCTGAAGTTCATTTCTGTGTGCCATCATCCATCGAGACTGAACATACAACATAAATGCATCAGGGATAGTTAGTTAGTTAGTTAGTTAGTTAGTTAGTTAGTTGGTTGATAGATAGATAGATAGGTAGATAGGTAGATAGATAGATAGATATTAATTCCCTAGGGTGTTGGATACTGAATGGATGGAATTTGTGAATTTCCCTTTGGGATGAATAGAGTATCTAATCTAATGAAATGATATCCACAAAACTAGCACCGCTAGTTGAGTTTGTACACTTGATGCCCCTCTTGAAAGCATGTCTGCTCAGCTTCGAAATTGCTCTTTTTCTTTTGTACTTTTAGCCTTGTACATTTCAGCAAATGTTGTGTGTTTGTTCTGGAAATGTCTGGCATTAGATTTTTTTTTTGTTGTTTTCTAATTTTTCGCCACCTTTCAAGTGAACAGGTAAACAAACCAGCATCAGGAGGGAAGGCAAATGAATACGTCAAATGAGGCAGCTTTTCAAAATATTAGCAGTTTTTATTTTAATGTAACAAGATCAGTTCAATCTGGAAAGTAAGAGATATTCCATTGAAAATAAAATAATTAGGCTTTATTTATTTCCATAATTTTTTCCCCCGAGGATCCACCGCAGAGGGATGAAAGAGCAACATGCGTCCCTAGAGCCTCTGGTTGCCAGATCCTCTCAAAATTATTCCTGCTGGTTTATGACATTTTGGGCTCCCTGTACATTGCCATGTATTTTGTATCACGTTAGACATTTCCGTGTATAATATGTCATAATATGTTGTGTGCTTTTGAAACCGGGTGGATTTAGATTCAGTATATTTATTTGGCACCTCACAGCGTATACAGTATACGACTTGTAGTGAAGTGAGAACTCTGCCTATTCCTCCTAGACTGTGCTTGTATAACTCAATATTTAAAACAAGAATGAATAGAAAAACTGGTAAGAAAAATAGAGGTATTTGATGTGTAATTATGTTAGATGCATGGAAAGTGGTGTATTAATGTGGAGGTGAGTTACATGTAGTAACAGTAAAGCACAGTGTGCAGAGCTTCAGTGAAGATAAGAGTTTATAGAATCCTAAAAGCTTTACACACGGACTTCTGAGAGAAGAAGCTCTTTTTTTTAGATTTAACTTTTTTTTATAATTTAAGATAAATAAATAATTTTTTGGATTTTTTCCAGTGCTCTGAGGCTGACCTTAAGGACGTCTTTTCTAAATATGGGACGGTGCTGGAAGTTAAGATCCCATTAAAACCAGGTAATGTTTACGGAATGACTTCAGGGGTTATCACTAATATAGATGTGTGAAAGTGTTTGATCCTGAGTATTTAATGAGCCGCTTCTGAAGTAAAACGAGCCTTAAACTGCTTGTGTGTTGATGCATACTTTGTACTATATTTACATTTCTGCCATTTTGGAGACGCCTAATTCTGAGACCCAAATCCATGGTTACTGGTTGCTTAAAGAATGTTGTTGTGTGTAGATGGTAAGAAACGAGGATTCGCCTTCGTCCAGTTTAAGAACATGCTGGAAGCAGGAAAAGCCCTTACAGCAACCAACCTGAAAGAAATTAAAGGTAAGGCCCACATCCTCCTGATCAACCCAGTATTTACCCCCCTTACTGAATATAATGTAACATAGCATAACATAACCTGGCATTATGACGCGACGTGACGTACCCGATCATGGCGCGACGTGACGTACCCGATCATGGCGCGACGTGACGTACCCGATCATGGCGCGACGTGACGTACCCGATCATGGCGCGACGTGACGTACCCGATCATGGCGCGACGTACAGTATCGCGACGTGACGTACAGCATCGCGACGTACAGCATCATGACGTGACGTGACGTACAATACAGTATCATGACGCGACGTGACGTGCCCTATCATATCCTGATATAACATTCAGAAATGCTGCAGTCTAACTTGAGTTCCCTTTTCACAGATAGACAGGTCGCTGTAGACTGGGCCGTGTCTAAAGACAAGTTCGTGGCTAATCAGCTCGGCTCGGCGCCAGGTACCTTCTCCTTCTCTGTTCATGCTACGGTGCTGATGGTTTATTTTTATGTAAAACTCTGTCCTTCTTATCACAGTAGGTAAAAATGTGGACAACTCCGAGGAGATGGAGGCTGCTGAAGAGGATGAGGATGAGGAGCCTACAGAGAAACGGTAACGCTTTTTGTCGTATCACAACAGTGTAATAACAATGTTATGTTGTTATTTGTGTTTTGGAATGAATAAATTCATGAATGAAACACTGACGAGCTGTTTTGGAGATAAGAGAATAAATACAGTGAAGGATAAAAGCATTCATACTGTAAGTGCTTTAATAACAAATTCTGATAGCCAGCGTGCTTTTCCTATGTAGGATTATATGTGGCATAACATTAGGTAGCTTTCATATAGAGGGCAGATTAGCTAAAGGACTTCCTTCTCCAGCTCAGTTTAGAACAGTGGAGTGTTTAGGTAGGTATTCAGCTGTTGGTAAATAAGTGCTATGTATCGTTTAAAGCTGCGGATGGCTGTGCATTTAAGTTTATGGCATTTGGAAGACACCCTTATCCAGATCGACGTATATAAAGCCAAGCAGTTGAGGGTTAAGGGCCTCACTCCGGGGCCCAGCAGCGGCAACTTGATCTCACATCCTATTGATCTGTAGTGCAACATGTGAGCATGGTTGAATGTGGCACGTGTGATGACGTGGTGGCTCTTATTTAAAGGTCTAAAGCACAGCCAGAGGAGAACTCTCTCAGCGAGTCTGAGGTAGATTCAGCATCTGATGACGAAGATGATGACGATCACAGCAAAGACAGTGAGGATGAAGATGATGGGTCTCTGGATGCAGACAGCGATGCATCAGATGATGAGGATGATGATGATGATGAGGAGGAGGAGGAGGAGGATGATGAAGAGAAAACTGGTATGATTCATTCATTCATTGATAACAAGTGTTTTAGATAATGATGATGATGATGATGATGATTTTTTTTTTATTAATTATAAATGTTTCCTTCTCTCTTCAGCCAAGAAAAAACAGAGGAAACCTAAGAATCCTCTCCCTACTGATGTGAACGAGGGAAGAACGATATTTATAAGGTGAGCATCTCAAAGGTTATAAGGAGGAGGTTGAATGTTATTTGATCTTATGATAGATTCATGTGATTCATGTTAATGCACCACACTGGACCTGAAACGCAATCGAGTGCGATATGAAGACTTGTTGCTTCAGCTCTGCCAAACTCGATGTCTTGCCATTCTGATTTCTGCAGTTCAGTGTGCGAGCGTTCTAATTACCAGTTACCACTCAAATGTGACTCGTGATGTGCGCTTGCTCTTGTCCCGACTCTACTCCCGATTTACTGTGAAACACACACCATCTCTGCACTGCTCTCTAAACAACCTCTGTGTCCGCGGTAGGAACCTGTCGTTCGACTCGGAGGAGGACGGCATAGAGGAAGTTCTTCTGCAGTTTGGTGAACTCCGATATGTGCGTGTCGTGGTGCATCCTGAAACGGGACACTCCAAAGGTCGGTGCTGTTTTCTCACACATGCAGAAGGATCGGAAAATCCAAAAGTGGAGGATTTTCGACTCCTCTGTAATTAAAAAAAAAATTCCAAATAGCTTCTTATTTTAGTTATCTTGTTTCGGACAAACCTTTAGATGTGACATTTTACAGAAACTTTTAAACATTGATACAGACCTTGTTATTAATCAGATAAACACCGAGTTAACTCAATCTCACCTAACGTACACCGGAATAATAAGTACGAACGGGAACTTGTTACTCATTAAAGAATTCTGCTATTTATTTATTTATTTATTTATTTATTTATTTATTTATTTATTTATTTATTATTTGGTTTAATAAACTTGGTATTGATTCATTTTGGAGATTTGAGCCCCGTTCACACTGCAGGTAAAAGTGGCCCAAATTTTTTTGGTGTCAAGTGACCAGGTCAGACTTGTTCAGGAGTAGTGTGAACACTCAAATCTGGCCCAGATCTGATTTTTTTTTTCAAATCAGATTCAGACCACTTCCGTATGTGGTCCTGAATCAGACCCCAATCTGATTTTCTCCCCAATGTGGCCGCAGTGTGAACACCCAAGGAGGATTTGATGTGACTTTTACGTCAATCTACATCGACATTAGTCACACTTATGCGCCGGAGAGTACGCACACAAACGTGACTACGCCTACAAAGTGGATCAAATAATCAAAAGTTGCCCTCGACATCCGAAAATTTTCAAAACACTGCGTCTCTGTGCTGCCATTACACAAATATTTAGAAAGAAAAGCGAAAATGCTTACTTCCTCCATAACCTCGCCAACTTTTTAGCGCAACGGCGTGCTGCGTGTGACGTCATTGTTATTGTTCGAAACAGCAACCGGTTCACACTGGTATCTGATATAGGCCACATTTTAAAAGGTAATGTGAACAGCCAAACAAAAAAAATCAGATCTGAGCAAAATATCCGAATTGAGCATTAAGACTTGCAGTGCGAACGTGGCCTTGGAGTCATCTAAAATGTACAGCCATTTCCACAGTTCATTTACTGACACATTTCCTATGCCTATTGAAACCAGGCTGTCTTGAGTTATGAAGCTTGTTTACTACTCGCACAGCCACAATGCTGTTATTGATTCAGTAAGAAGTCGCCCGATCGCACCATTCACGACACGTGACTTTAAATTCACACAAAGGTATTTGATGTAAGCTCCGAACTTGTAGTGATTACAATATATTTACATATCATTACTCCTATATAAAAAAAGGGTGTCGATGGCCATGTATAAGAGCACCATGGCCTAACCGAGTATCAGACAATCCCTAGTTACATCCCAGATCATATACTTATAGACAGTTCTACGTCTGAAGAAGAAGAAGCCTTTATTTTTGTCATACACCTTACAGCACAGGGAAATTCTATCTTTACATACCCCGGCTTTGGAAGTTGGGGCCAGTTCAGGTGCCCCTGATCAGAGAGGGCTAATGGCAGCTTGGCAGTGCTGCGGCTTGAACACTAATTGTCTGATCAACAACCCAGGGCCTTAACCACTCGCTCTAGGGGCGAGGGAGAAATATATACTGTGAGTCGTGTGATCAGGCTGAAAATTCCAGCAAGTGAAGGGCACTTCATGTATCCGCATAATTCACTTATTCAACTGATAACAGCAAGTGTTGGATGTTGGACACCTCATGCACTCAACACATGCACTTAAAGCTGATGCTGGGTGAAACTCAAGATAGCCAATGACACTCCGGTGGACAATACCTCTTGGAAACGTCTTTTAAATCAGCTCACATTGTGCAATCGTTTTTCTTATTATATTGTACAAAGTCATCGTATAGTGCTAAAGCTAGCTCCGTCACGTTCCGATCGATATCCAACGGGAAGCAGCTTATTCCGTAAAAGACATTAGACACTACTTTTCTAAAATGTATACACAAAGGAGAGTACATTGTGTAGTCGTTCAGGGGATGTCTTTTTTTTTTTTTTTACTTTTAACTCCTTTTTTTTTCCTTATTCCAGGCTGTGCTTTTGCTCAGTTCAAAACTAAAGAGGCAGCAGAGAAATGTCTAGCAGCAGCAGAGACAGAGTCTGAGGTGAGTCCAAATGAGTCCATCAGTGCTGTGCATGTGTAGGCTGGGGTTGTGTGGATGAGCATGTGGGCTTGATTTTTTTTTTTTTCATTTCTTTCTTTGTGTGAGGGTTTTCTCTAAGCCTCGGGTTCTCTGGTTTCCTCTGCTTTGTTCTGTGTCCGTGTCCGAGTCGTGTTCCGTGTCCGAGTCGTGTTCCGTGTCCGAGTCGTGTTCTGTGTCCGTGTCAGACTCTGTGTCGTGTTTCTGTGTGCTGCAGGCCGGCGGATTGAGAGTGGACGGGAGGAAGCTGAACGTCGTGCTGGCAGTGAGCAGAGAGGATGCTTCCAAACTGAAGAACAAGGAAAAGAAAACTCACAAAGGCACCAGGAACCTCTACCTCGCCAGAGAGGGCTGTAAGTGCAGACAATAACACGGCTCTGAGCCCGGGAAAGTGGATCAGGCTATAAAGCCAAGAGTGTGTTACACTTTTACGCTCTGGATAGAAAATGAATAGAAAAAAAACACAATGAGGGATTAAATCAAGTATTTTATGATTCGTATCAAAATTCTTGCAGAAAGGTTTCAAACCATGCGAGCCAACTGCTATAGTTAAAGGGATGCAAAAGGTTGAGTGGTTGACTCTGCTCTTTAAAATCTAAGAATGAATCTCATCTTTATCTAAAATCCTGAATGAAGTTTAATACCTGATCTGTGTGAGCCGAGTATAGCGCGTATTAAGCGTATTGGATCTGAATAATCCTGACATTTTTGATCCCTTTAAAATCTTGATTTCCTCTTTACGACCTCTTCCTGTGTTCAGTGATCCGTGCGGGAACCAAATCAGCGGAAGGAGTCTCTGCATCCGATATGGACAAGAGGGCGAGGGTAGGTCAGCCGTGCCACTAAGGGCACTTTTCTTGTGATTTCCTGGTTATTTCCTTGTGATTTTAATAGAAAAGCTAAAAGTCAAAAGCTGTGTCATGACAGTGACGTGTGTGTGTGTGTCTGTGTGTCTGTCTGTGTGTGTGTGTGTGTGTGTGTCTGTGTGTGTGTGTGTCTGTCTGTCTGTCTGTGTGTGTGTCTGTGTGTGTGTGTGTCTGTCTGTCTGTCTGTGTGTGTGTGTGTGTGTGTCTGTCTGTCTGTCTGTCTGTGTGTCTGTCTGTGTGTGTGTGTGTCTGTCTGTGTGTGTGTGTGTCTGTCTGTCTGTGTGTGTGTGTGTGTCTGTCTGTCTGTGTGTGTGTCTGTCTGTGTGTGTGTCTGTCTGTGTGTGGGGGGGTGTGTGTGTGTGTGTGTGGGGTGTCTGTGTGTGGGGGGTGTCTGTGTGTGGGGTGTCTGTGTGTGTGTGTGTGTGTGTGTGTCTGTGTGTGGGGGGGGTGTCTGTGTGTCTGTCTGTGTGTGTGCACTTGTGTTAGTTTGCAGAGATGAAGAAGGCAAAGCTGAAGGACGTGAACGTGTTTGTGTCTCAAACCCGTCTGTGTGTTCACAACATTCCCAAAAATGTGGACCGCAAGAAGCTCTTCAAACTCTGCCTGTCTGCAGCAGGGGGAGGAAGGGGTGTCCGTATCAAGGAGGTAACACACACACACACACACACACGCGCACGCACACACCTATCACACACAAACATCTTACACATACACCTTAGCAAAAATGACTGAACATATCTGGTTCCTAATGAATGGCTCATGACTGTGTTTAGTCTTTTTTTTTTCTCTTGAAGCATTTCTTGTCTTCAGCTTCCATATTACACCTTCCATATTCCTGATTGTTCAGAAGAGAGCTTTGGTTTCTTTAACTGCAGAAGAGTTGAGCTCAACATAGTCCCTTACTAATACTTCTATCACTTAACACAGACTCAGTAATACATCACAGTTTCACTTCAACATTAGGAAGGTAGTTTTTAAAGCTGCGACGTGATCTTTGAAGGACGATCACCAAGACACGAATAAACATACGGTCATTCTAAACGTTTCTGTGTCGTCTTAATGAACTTTATATCGTCTCCACGTGAAATAGTTTTTTGTTAACACTAGCTAAAAACAATCGCACTTCTTCAGCGAGCAGGTTATCGGACGCGCCGAGCCGAACCTGCGGCAGGATTCCCCCGTGTCAGCTCATGATTAATTCATACTGAGAAACTGCGATGCGGAATAGTCCGTCTGCGACAGCTGACGTCTTTAGAAAACGTTTACGTTCCTGTGGGAATAAAGAAATGACGGCACAAACGAACCCTCTTACTGTTTATAGTGCTGGGAAGCGTTTAATTATAGTGGCTCGTTTTTTTTTACAGCCTACTCTCGGTGACTCGTCATGACCGGACGTCTGATTAGTAACAGATCGCACGCCGGTGCTGTGGTTCGATCAGTAGCTGAGGAAATTGAGAGAAAGTTACTTCTGCCACATGTGCTAACGATGAGCTAGCGGTGTCTTGGTGTCCCATAGCACGGCACGCCTTCAGAGATCTTGTGGAGTCTGTGTCTCGACAGATTAGAGCTGTTTTGTGGGAACAACCAGGGGATCTACGTCTGCTGTGTCCTGTATAGGACCATTATGTTATACGTTACGCTATAATAAGAGAAAAATAATAAGAGGATAGTATTTCTTTTGTCTTCAGATGTAGTGATCTACAGTTGTTGCTTAAAGTGTCTATTCACGTTGATCCTACGTTTTAGTATATTTACTGCACGAGACCTTGCTCTCTGGGTGGAGACGAGTTTTATACACCACCACAGAAAATACAGTAACAGTTTCCCTGCATCAACACTAGATGGCGGTATTGTGTCAGCATGGTCCTGTTATTAGTCTGATCAGGGCTATACCATTGCAGAAAAAAAATTCTTGGTGCAAACTACTTGTTATCCTTATCACATATATCATATCTGTATTTAAAATCAAACCCTATTGCTGTCTTTCTGTCTTTCTTATAGTGTCACGTGATGTACGATAGGAAGCCGGTGCGAGGGGAACCCTTGGGTCACTCGCTAGGTTACGGCTTTGTGGAGTTTCAGGAGCACGAACACGCCCTCCAAGCCCTGCGTCACCTTAACAACAACCCCAACATCTTCACAGCCAACAAGGTCAGTCCAGTGACAGAAGGTCACAGAAGGGCAAGATGTCTAACCCGTTTCTTGCACCGTCAAGTGCACGGGTTTTTATCCCACGGTGTTTGGAACATTCGAAGCAGCTTCAGTTTGAATTCTGGAACAAAAAAAAAGAAGGAAAGCAGCAGAAATAATATACCTGACTCGAAGAAGGCAGTTTACGGCATCAGAGATGTGATGATACCAAAACCACAACAGTATTAATTTTTTTTTATTTATTCATTTATAATAAAGATACAAGAGGAACATTAGTGAAAATGAAGGGAATTTGAAACTCAAGCACGCCGAACATGTCTATAGAAATAAGTCTGTTGTTTTATTCTGGTGTTAATATGTTGGTGGGTGTTGCATTTTCATTATTTACGTGAATTTAGTCGCCGTGTTAGTCGTGCTTTGAGCTGACGTCACAAAAACGTTGCTGACTCAAGCAACGTGCTTCTCTCTCTCTCTCTCTCTCACACACACACACACACCACTTTCCAGGGACCGTCATAATCGCATTAATGAGAAATCTGTATGATGCGGTTGTGTTGAGAGACAGCAGAGGTTAGTCAGTGATGTGTGAGGTGACGTGCAGGATCGAGGAGAGTGAAAACAGACAAACGTTTGGAAACAAGACAAAAAAAAAAAGAACACGCTTAGAATTTTTATTCTGAAACACATCTTGGATTCCATAAAGATCACGTAAAAATATATAAATGTGGGAGCCTAGCGGTTAAGGTGTTGGACTGCCAATCAGAAGGTTGTGAGCTTGAATCTCCTGAACACTAAGCTGCCACTGCTGGGCCCCTTGAGCAAGACCCCGAACTCTCAATTGCTCGGATGTATAAAAATGAGAAGAAAAAAAAAAATAGTAAGTCACTTTGGATAATGCCGTAAATATAAAAATGACTGCCAGTCTTTTAGAGTGTTGATTTATTTTTCTTTAACACTGTAAATGCCTGTTTTATTGACCTGGGAAGTATACAAACATTTGCACTGAACAAGTATATATTATGCTGTAGGATGAGGTTTTTTGCGTCGTCTTGCTTGCAGGCGGAGATCTAGCCTTATTGCGTGCAGTGGGAGGAAGTTAATTTACTTAAAATCCTAATGAAGGCTGTATACGTTCGTGCTGCAGTTATGTTTAGAGTTTTCTCTGCTTGCTTGATGATCTGTAACCACTCAGACTTCTTCCAAACACACTGCAGCTTCCTAGAAATGCTTTTATTAAACTCCGTTTCAGTCAAAGCCGTCACGCCACGAAGTAACACGTTTTCATGTCGAACACTTAATGGAGTTTTTTTTTTCTTGTTGGAAAATATGTTGAATAATTCTGTCTAGTATTTCCTGAACCCTTCGTTCAGTTCAGCTCTGAAATTATGTTGAGGAATGTTTTGCTCGAAGCCTTACCAATCATGTGTGTGTGTGTGTGTGTGTGTGTGTGTGTGTGTGTGTGTCTTTTGATGTGATCTGCACAGAGGCCCATTGTGGAGTTTTCTCTGGAGGATGGGAGGAAGTTAAAATTGAAGGCTATGAGAGCGGAGAAGAGCAGAATGGCATCCGGCTCTGACCCCAGGGCCGAAAAGGTGAGGCGGCTCGTTATGTTAATCTCATCCACTTTAACCCTCTGCGCTCCCTAAATCATACCCAACAAAGTCCCAAATGAATAAACCGCATTCTGAAATCTGGATGAAGGAAATTAATCAAAGACAGCTTGGTGTCTGCTGTGAGAGATGTGCTGTATCGTGAACATCTGTTCCTCTACAATCTGTTCTTCACTATTCTCTCCTTCAGAACCAGCCAGTCGGGCTGGAGCGATATTTACCGGCTATTTGTTCCGATTAGAAGAAAAGCAGTAGAATTCATTTATTTTCATTACGCTTTCGAGCGCATCGATTTTACCTAATACGTTTTTAGAAAATCCGTCTGCTGCGTCGGTTTCGAACGTCGTATACATTGTTTGGGGGGGAAAAAACCAACACACTCTAGTGCATCGTAAGTGGTTAAAAAAAACATTAGCTGTACAGTACAGCGATTTCAAATCACATGCCCAAATCTAGACTTGTACATGTGTAGGTGCGTAAATTTATTTAAAGCATCGTTTTCTAAGCTAGCCAGCTACCGAAACTCAGCACTGTGTTAATCTCAGCTAGTGAAGTGGTTCGATATTAATGTTGACTCTCAGGCTGTAAGCTATATAAGGGCTTATGAGCGAATCTGAGAAGATGGAAAGGAGCATTTATATGGTGGATGGATTGTACCATATGTGGTTCTTCCTCAAGCTTTTGCCACTACATCGGAAGCACACAATTCTCTTGGTTTGTTGTAGCATTACAATAATTCAGTTCTGTTCAATTTGATTTGTATAGCGCTTTTTAACAATGGTCATGGCTTTACAGATCAGCAGCTTTACAGATCATCAGAAAGATTAATATCAGACTTGTATTTAAATGTCTTTGTATTTATCCCCAATGAACAAGTCTGAGGTGACTGTGGTGAGGAAAAACTCCCTTAGATGGAAGAGGAAGAAACCTCGAGAGGAACCAGACCTGAAAGGGAACCTCATCCTCGTTCGGGTGACACTGGAGGGTGTGATTATAAACACCAGAGATTGTGAATGATCATAAACCCAGGAGTCTGTTATTATAAGTATTGTTATAATGAATGATTTTCTGTACTAAATCTAACAGGTTCAGACCTGTTCCAGCATCACAAAGCAGCCATGCAAAGAAACCAACATCTAGTGTTTTAAGATTTTTTCTTCAGCACATGTTGTTGTCTGGCATCCAAACACTTTTGGCCCTGAACTGTTGACAGACTTCTGATAAATGATGATAAACAGGAAATAGATTGAAACTTTAAATATTTATTTATTTATTTGTCTGTCTGTTTGTTTATTTATTTATTTATTTCCCCAATGGGCTGCCACAAAACGGCCGCTGTGTTGTGACAAAAGACGTGTACATCAGATTCTTTCCCTGATCCATGCACAGAAACTGGTCACTCCTCTGAGACTGTGACAGGGTTTTCAGTAATGTCTTGAAGATCCTGCAAAATGACTAGCTAAATTTTATACTCTACGTGTAAACACAGTATGATGACGAATGATGAAATATCAAAGACTTTATTGTATTGCTTATTTTGCATTTTTTACCCCCACTTAAGTATAAAAAAACAGCGATGCTCACTGTAAAACAGTGATTCTGTGTTTCTTTAACCATCTCTGTGTCGGGTTTGTCTTGTTCGTCTTCTTGTGGGTCTCTCGCTTTGTTGTCTGTGTGTATATAGACACAGGTATGAACCAGATATTTGGCTGATATATTCTGGTAGCAGAATTCATGCCATAAGCATCCACAAGGTGGCAACCAGGTGATACACAAAACCCCAAACGTCCACCGCCATATTTAGCACCAGATAACGTGTCGGGAAAACCGCTGACGTTGTGCTTGACCAAAAGGGTTGATTTTGGTCTCATCCGAGCACGACACACAAAGCCAATTATTGTTGACATGCCACACGGTGGACTTCAGACGCTGCATGTTTAGAAAGTCTCTCTGGAAGCGCTTCGTCCTTGCATCGCATTCAGACTGCTTGTTGTTATGAAAATGGCAGTTAACATTTGAAATCCTGACAAGCACAAGAATCAGCGAAACGGTGCAATTAAAAATTCTACAGTAGTGAATTCTGGGCTCTTGTTTTTCGGGTTGGAGCACAAGTCTGCTCATGAGCTCACTTCCTGACGGGAAACTTTTTGTTGCAGCTCTAATTGTTCTAGTAATATTTTTAACAGCTTGTACTTGAGCAGATCAACAACCCTGTATCTTTTTTGTGTTTTTTTCTACATAGTGAGAGAGAGAGAGAGAGAGAGAGAGAGAGAGAGAGAGACCGAGAGGGATAGAGAGAGAGAGATACTGTAAAGAGAGACCGAGAGGGATAGAGAGAGAGAGAGAGAGAGAGACCGAGAGGGAGAGAGAGAGAGAGACCGAGAGGGAGAGAGAGAGAGAGACCGAGAGGGAGAGAGAGGGAGAGAGAGAGAGAGACCGAGAGAGAGGGGGAGAGAGAGAGAGAGACCGAGAGGGAGAGAGGGGGAGAGAGAGAGAGACCGAGGGGGAGAGAGAGAGAGACCGAGAGGGAGAGAGAGACCGACCGAGAGGGAGAGAGAGACCGAGAGGGAGAGAGAGAGAGAGACCGAGACCAAAGTTAGAAGGAGTGGAGGGAGGTGAGTAGGAGAGGTGGGGGGGGAGGGGTCTTATCTATCCTGACACCGCTGCTATTATATCTGTTTTATATAATATATAGACCTATTTTTTATATATCAGATATACCTATTTTGCTCTATATAGATAAATACACCTATCATATGTATACTATATATATATCTCTCTCTCTCTCTCCTCGCTTTCTTCTTTCGCCCTCTTTTTCTCATGTGTTAATCTCTATATTACCACCCTCTCTTTCTATTTTTTGTTTCCTATATACCTGATTTGACTCATCGCATCTCTACTCCATGTCCCTGCTTTTTATCTCTCTCTCGATCCCTCTTTTTTCTATTCTCTCCTCCCCGTCTAGTGTTGGGGGTGACTAGCTCTCTTCCTCCTTTCCTCCTTTGATAGATAGAGAATATACTAACCCGTATAAGAGACTATCATGTGAATATAGAGAAACCTATATGGTCTACTCTCTTTCTGCCCTCTTTACCCCTCCCCCCCCCCCCCCAACCCCGCGCCGAACGCCCCGAAACCCCCCCTAACCCGCGCGCGCACGCGGAAGCGCCGAAGAGGGATTGAGGAATAGGACCGAACCCCGCCGGCCGGCGCGCCCCACGCCGCCGAGGAGGGGGGCACATACGAGCGCTTGGTAAGTGGCTTTAGGTACTATCTCTTGCTATAATATCTACCTATATTTTCTATCTTATATTTTTGTACTTTAAGAACCGATTTTCATTACCTCGAGATAGAGAGAGTTTATATAGATACCTATAGTTAGCTATAGATATTATAAGATTTACCTATATTGATAGAGAGATTGAGAGATAGACCTTATTTATAGAGTTTAGATATGAACCGAGAGTATATACCTAATTTATATCTCGATATATACCTATATTATATATATAGCTGGTTATAGATACCCTATATTTTCATATATATATACCTCTATATATATATAGTGATAAAAAAACCTATTTTAGTATATATATCTAAATACCCTCATATATATAATATATATATCAATATATTATTTTTAATATTTCTATCTTTTTTCTGTTTTTTTTTTGTTATATATTAGTTAGCTCTATTTTTTTTTTTTTTAGTATATTTCTCTCTCTTTTTTTTTTGTTTTCTATCTCTTCCCCTATCGATCTCGATAATCACCTCTCGTTATATACTCTATATCTAACCGCTATGAGAGTATAGAGAGAGAGATCCCTGATTAAGACACCGTAGTCTATCTAACATCTGAGATATAGAGATCTCCCCGAGAGGGGGAGAGAGAGAGAGATAGAGAGACCGAGGGGGAGAGAGAGAGAGTTAGAGAGACAGAGAGGGAGAGAGAGAGAGACCGACCGAGAGGGAGAGAGAGAGACCGAGAGGGGAAGAAGAGAGAGAAGAGCCGACGGTGGTAGATAGAGAAGAGAGAGAACCCGAGAGGGGGAGAGAGAGAGGGAAGAGAGAGAGACCGAGAGGGAGATGGAAGAGAGATATAGTACCGATAGTATAGTATATATCAGTGAACCGGAGGTAGACGGAGAGATCGAGAGATATAGAACCGGAGGGAGACCCGTCTATTTATACTTGTGTGGTGGATATAAACCGAGAGGATAAAAAATACCCTATATTTATACTTTTATATATATATATATATATATATATATAACATATACCTATATTTAATATATATATATACCTATATTTATATATATATAACCATATTTATACTTATATTATTATATATAACCTTATTTATACCTATTTTATACTTTTTTTATATATCTATACCTAATTTAACTTTATATATATATACTATAATATATATATACCTATTTTATATTATTCATAATACCTATATTTATATACATTATATATATATATATATTCCTATATACATATATATATATATTTTTTTTTATAATATACATATATATATATAGATAGAGGTGGGGGAGGGGGGGAGAGAGAGACAGAGAGAGAGAGAGAGAGAGAGAGAGAGATCTGGTCAATGACACCAAACCCTCACCTCTGAAATCTATAGTGCCTGAGAAAGAAGCCACAGAAATCGGCCATTTAAAATGACTTTGGAGAACCGGCCTATGAATGCCAGGCTTCTCGTCTGATCTTGGTACAGTCTCCTGGTCTTGCCCTCTCCCCTCACCCTCATTGTAAACTAATGCCCATGGGTCAGCACATAGCAGGAGCTGCCAGCACTGGTGCTAGTTTCAATATGTGCTTATATAGTGTTTACATACGTACGTACACTGAAAGATACCAAATTGGCATCATCTGTGATGGAAGGAATTGTATAACACACGTGCACGGTGCACACACTCGTTTAAAATGCCCAGAGGCAATCATTCTGGTAAATATTTAGACAGAAAATACAATTACCTATTAAAAAGTTTTGTTTTTTTAGGTGAAAATGTTAAATTCTTTATCACATTTATGAAGGAAGTCAATATTCTACAGGGAACAGCAGTCTAAAATCTGTATATTTGTTGACATCGATGTTTAACTTGATATCAATGACTGTATCACAGGAAAAAGTAAACAGCGTTGGATCTCAGAAAGACAGAAGTAAGCAGCCTTGGCAGAAATCTCCTAAAAAGGCATCTGCTGCAGTTCAGCAGTCAGCAGGAACTCAGAAGAACCAAGCAGCTCCGAGCGGCCATTACTCCGGCTTCAGAACCACTCCAGAAGTCGAGCATGTCGAAGTGGGCGACGGTAAAAAACGCCAGAAGATTCTTCCCATGCCTTCACACTTCGGCCCAAAGATCAGGCACTGATATGACTTTTATTTTTTTATTTTTTTATTGATTCTTTTTCAAATGTTTGATGTAAACTGATGCTTTTCTTTTTAACGCAACAGGAAACGGGATAAAGGTAAACAGACTGCCCAGGTTAGGAAAATGAAGACGGTCCCTAGCAGGAAGGAGAGAAAGGGACTCAACCCGATGGAGAAACCCAACCAGAATAAAAAACAGGTGAACGTTATTTTATAGCAGGAGAGAAACAGCACTGTGTATAATATATAGCTGGTGTGAAGTGGCTCTGAAAATGCTAAAACCCTACATATGGATCTTACATGATCTACATATGGCAGCCCAAACCCGAAATAACGTTAATTATAGAATACGGACAGACCAAGACCTATCGAACTCCATCTACATATAGGCAAAAGCCTCGTACCTGTATGCAAGTGTGTGCATGCTCATGTTAATGCATTTTGGTCTAAATGATATTTGCTCCTGTAAAATTAGGCCTCGTGTTAAATCTAATCGTTGACCCCATGCACTAGCGAGACACCAGAGAACTCCCAGCATGCAAAAAAAGACACAAATTCTCTAAACATTTATTTTATGAATGAAAGTCTTCATGTATTAAATTGCCCTATCTTTGAATTTGCAGTCTTATAGGTGTTTTTAGATATTCCAGTGCTGCTGTAAAATTATAAAAAAAACAAAACATTGGATCATCTGTATAACATCTGTACAAAAACATCACAAAAAACTACAAAAACATGTATGTAAATGTTTATGTAGGTAAAACTGTGCTGCAATGATGTAGAAAAGTTTCAGTAATGATGAGTTTGTCCTTGTAAACTACTAAATTAGACTAGTAAGACTAACCTAGTCAATTATCTTTAAATCACATTCACAGCCAAGCCTTTACTGATGCTCACAAAACGTCAGCAACTTTAAGGCAAAGCTCAAAGAGAGAGAAAAAATGTCTTCTAACCTTGGCATGTTGGGCATCACACACGCACACGCACACACACACACACACACGCACACACACACACACACACACACACGCACACACACACACACACACACACACACACACACACACACACACACACACACACACACACACACACGCACACACACACACACGCACACGCACACACACACACACACACACACACACACACACACACAAACCGATTCCTAGACTTTAAAATTGCATGTCTTTCTTTTTCTTTCTTTCTTTCTTTCTTTCCTTTTTTCTTCCTTCTTTCCTTGTTTCTTTCAGAAACGACAGAGTTTCACAAGATTTACACTTTCATTTTCATATAAAACTCGATGAGCTCATGCCAGTGGAATTTTCATAGTTCATGGTTTACATTAGTTCGGCTCCTAATTTGCAAATTTACACAGATTTCCCGGAGCTCCAATTTCCCCCTTTAACCAATTTATAGAGCTTGTAACATCTAAAGCAGGGGTGTCAAACTCAATGCCACAGTGGGCCAAAATATAAAACTGAGATAAAGTCACGGGCCAAACTGAATAATTATTGAAAAACGAATTGCAACTGATATGTAATGTTCAATGTTTCGTATGAAAGCAAACTTCAGTTTTGCTTAAACACAGGATTTGGAATAAAAGACACATCAGTGGTGTTCATGTCGCAAACTTTCACCATACACTTTTTGACAAACTCTCCCTCATTAAAGGGCAGATTTTGGCGTCTCTGCTGCCACAATAAAGCTTTACAGACTTTACAGCAGCTTCACTTTTTGATTTTACTTTCCTGAACATATTCTGCCGGGAAACCAGACTTTTTTTCATCTCCTCCGCCTACTGGAGCTTCTGCTTTACGTCCAGGTCCTTATACTTCTCATAATGTTACGTTTCATAGTGTCTTCTTATGTTATATTCTTTCGCTACAGACACGTTAACTCCGTTAGCACACAAGACAAACAGGTCTGTCCTTTATATTCGTGAACAGATAATCTGCCTCCCTCCTGTCTTGAAAGCTCCTATTGTCCATCTTTCGTTTGGCCATTTTTGTGGAGGGTGGAATTAACTTGCCCGACGTGACTGTAACATGATTGTTACCGACTGTTAACAGAGAATGAGGAGCGCTTGCTGTTCGTGACTACGCATCAATACAGTGGCAAGGCATTCTGGGATTTATAGTATTAGCAGAGCATGCGGCTAGCCAGCTGTAATGCACATCTGACATGATCTCGCAGGCCAAATATAATTACACCATAATTACAGAGTTTGACACATCTGATCTAAAGCTTGATAAATCAGGCACAACACTCGCATTTTACTTAGAATCAGAATTCTCTATAATTGCTCATTATGTATGTTTTTATTGTGATTTCAGAATTCTAAACCCGTGAAAAGAAAGTTCCAGAACAGAGAGGACGATCGTTTTGACCGTCTGGTCGAACAGTACAAGAAGAAACTCACAGGCACATCGAACTCTAAGGACTCGCTCATCAAGAAGAGCAAGTGGTTCAGTTAAAAGTGGGTGTAAATAGCGCCGTGTGTATGTGAGCGAGAACACCAGAGGACGACTGGATGTAACTCGGTGTCTCCGGTGTGACAAGTTTTATATTAAAGATAAAAAAAGAAAGTGTACTATAACAATACGACGTTTCATGTTCTGACATTTTCCATTTTTATGTTGCTCTATTTTTAGGTGTAGAAGAATACACCAGTCTGTGGAAAATAAATATTTGTGTACACATGATTTTACTGGTATTATTTACAGCAGAGTGTGGGCGAGTTTGCAAAAAAAGCACTTTCACAAAAAAGGATCCCTGCTGATCTCTAATCAGCAAGCCAGATGTGAACGTCATTGTCACATCTGTAATGAGTAGCTAGTGTCATATAAGAAGATTTTTAGCCACGGCTGGAATCTTTCAAGTACAGCTGATAGTGAGATTATTATTATTGTTGTTGTTGTTGTTGTTATTTTAAGTTCGACACTGAACCGATGTTCGAGTGAAGCTTTTCAGTTCTGCTCACACGTATATAAAAACATCTCAGGGTTTTTAAGAGCTTGGTGTTTAAATACCTTTCTGCTGTTTTCCTGAACTCCACTGACCATAACCAACCTTCCCCATTCTCACAAAATCTGAAACAGGAAGTAGCACGACAAACTGGGACCGGTTGTGGTATTCGGGACCTAGCATGTAGGTCAAACTTTGCTCCAGTGATACTGTGCTACAGAGAAAAGTTTCAGTAATGAATTTGTTCTTATAAACTGATAAATTAAACTAGGAAATCTGAAGCTAATCAATTATCTTTAAATCACGTTCACAGCAAAGCTTTTACTGATGCTCACAAAACTTTAAGGCAAAGCTCAGAGAGAAAAAAAATGCCTTATAACCTTGGCACGTTGGGCATCTCACACACACACACACACACACACACACACACACACACACACACACACAGCAATTCCTTGATTTCCTTCTTTCTTTCTTTCTTTCTTGCTCTATTTCTTGCTCTATTTCTTGCACTCTCCTTCTTTCTTGCTCTGTTTCTTGCGCTCTCTTTCTTTCTTGCACTCTCTTTCTTGAATAACTTCCACTTGTAATATGAGCCACACCAGTTTTCAGCTGAAGCCAGGATCAGACTACTGTCAACAATTCACACTCAGCAGAACATACTGTTAAAGACTATAATTTCAAAAATGTCTGTCATAAACAACCCTCTTAGTCCCCAGATTTAATATGGACATGGTAACGTACAGTATGACTTCTCGCAGAGCGGCATAGAGACATCAGGAATAACGTGCCTTGTATTACACCTGAGACGATACAAACGTGGGCCGATGATGTTTGCCTCGGCTGAGCTGAAGGTTGAGGTCAGGGTTCAGTTACGTGCATACTTTTGAAAGAACATGCTTATTTTCTTTATCATTGTAAGTTGGGATTATGTAATTTTGCCCCAGTTGTATTTAAAATCATTGCTCTTCCAGGGATTTAGTCGAAGGATAAAAGGGTAGAAAAGTGGGTGAGAGTAAATATTTACTATACCGGAGGCACATGTGTGCTTTCTGCTGCGTCATTCTTTTACTTGTTTCATTTCTCTGGAAAAGGATAGTTACTCTCCGTCTTCACGTTTCATCCGATATCTAACAATCTATTCTCTTTGTCCTATAAAACAGAGATAAATGGCACTCTTTCTTTTAGGAGAGTCTCATGTTATACTGTATCCAACTCTGTCCTGCCTTAAAATCCACAAATGCACGTCTCATTAAGTCCCACTACACAGAGCTTTTAGCTGGAAAGACAATTTTGCTGCAACATCAGGCAACCAGATGGCCGTACAATATAAACGATGGCTAATAAATCGGGTTTGTCGTGTCGGTCCTTTGTGTTTCTTATTTGAGGCGGCATATATCCTGGAAAAAGGAAAATTTTCTGCTTAGAGAACTGTGCTTTTTATTTCAGTGAGCTTGAATATATGAGAAATAAATGGCTTACATCCTTAAGGTAATTCACAGATGCAAATGACATCAAAATAAGCTAACGGTATACAGTATGTTAAAATTATAGTGCATTCAGATCCATAGTGATTGTCTGCTGGTGGTCAGGAAGAGGGTAAGAGGATTTGTGCTTCCCAGCACGATCGGTCAGGAGTCTTCCGGTAACACTGCGACGTCACTGGGAATACAAGGCTGGTGCTGATGTCAGCATGTATAACGTGTGTGTCTGTGTGCATGCATGTGTGAACGTGAAGACCGATGGGAACGTCATGTCTGGTTCACAAATGAATTAATTAAATACATTCAAACATAAAAAAATAAACTAAAATAGGAAATAGTTATTTGGTCCATAAATACGTTCATATAAATAAATAGAACAACAGAAACAATGCAATAATAATAATAATTATAGTCAAAACAAAACAGAAGCAACACAGGGATCATTGTGTTCAGCATGTTCTCAGCTGCTCTAGATTGTGGTTGAGCCTCTGTATGTATTTCTGCAGTCTGTCCAGAGCCACGTGACGCACGGTGATGTAGTACATGCTGTGGTTTTTCAGGAAGTCTTCCAGGTTCTTCTCTGTGCCTGTTATCCTGTGTGTGCACTGCAGTGAGCTCATCCTGTCTTCCAGGTAGTGCTGCAGTGTGCTTACATCACTGTGCAGTTGGCTCATGTGACCCTTGGGCAGGCTGTGAAGGACTCGCTGGAAGTTGTTCAGCATCTCCACCATGGAGCTCAGACCCTCGATGGGTTTATCAGACTGCAGCTCGGGCAGGAGCTCAGGACTATCCAGGATCATTTTATGGAGGATTGGGAACTGTGAAAGAACATTGGAGCTCTGGTCAGGTTCAAGGAAAACAGCTCATTTTTGCATAGCATGTTTCTGATGAACACATTTTGATCTTCCTCGACTATAAACGATGGTGATGAGAGTATAGATACTGTTATATTGTAAGGACATTTAGTGGTGTGTTGTTACAGGAAAATAATGATTGACAGGATGGTCTGAACATGACCATCCCAAGATTTGAGAAATTACTAGTCAAATGTCGAATGATTAATACACTGTTTATTTTTCTCAGCTGCCACAGTTAAAAGTTTTGTTTTCTGACGTCGCCACAAAACATTTTGGCCGCAAAATAAGTGATTGCATAACTCCAGAGTAACTTTCTGTTACTCAAAATGGGTTTCTCCAGTTATGTTGAAATAACTCTTTCCAACAACTCAGATTATCAGATAAAGTATAAACAAAGTATAAGTGAAAGAACTACTCAAATTTGTCAGCACGTTGATCATTTTCCTATAACAGCACGTTTTCTGCAGAATATCCTTTTTCTTTCTCTCGTGAAGTTAATATTATTAAAAAAAAAAAAAAAGCACAGCTCATTGTGTTGCCAGGAAACTGTCTCAAAGTGGAGACTCCTTACAGAAAATGTTAAGTAAATAGTCTGTACAGGAAATATGACCTTATCAATGATTATACATTTTTCTGTTACATAAAAAACATTACAATACACAGCTTTTAGCCTTCACTTATGTACAATCCCTGTTCAACTTGTTAGAAACGATTCTGTGACCAATCAGAATCAAGAGCTCAACCAGCGTTATAGGTATAGCTATTGGAGCAAGGTAAACGCAGAAGGATGAACTTGTTCTCTTGGTATTTACCTCATCTTTGTGTTTCTGGATTCTGGAGATGATGTTCTCGACTTGAAGTTTGACAGAGTTTTTCAGGCTGTCTGTAGGTAGAGCACGGCCGTTGGTGAGCGTCAGTACCGTCACTACACAGGAGCAAAAAAGAGCAGGGTACACAGCCATAATGCCTTCCTTGGGAGTGAGAGGGTTTGTGCTTTGAGAAGAGAAGAACATCCACCTGCAAAAAAGCAGAAAACAATCGATCATCTTAACCACATTTGTATTAAATGAATACTTGGATGAGTTTTTAAAACTTTATAAGAGGTCCAACACAATCTGAGAGAAGACAAAAATGACTCAGAATCTGACAAAAAGTGTTTTCTACAATTTCTCGAAACAAATTGTTGTTGTTTTGTCATTGTGTAGAAAACACAGGACATAATTTAATCACATACACACCGGATGCCACAGATAAAAAGTAGCTTGATTAATGCAGAAATATTCCATTAAAATTTGCAAAAAGCAAAAGGCAGACAGAAGGATATTTGATTATTAACCGATTAAGGCACTGAATATGCAAAGTAACTCATTAAAAATAAATTAAGAGGCAAACTACCTAATGTCTGGATCGATGTTCTTCCAATAAATCGCTTAAGCATTATCACTGCTCTTGTTTTCAAGGAATTATTCCTTTCCAAATTCAAGATATATTCATCCGAAAAGCTTCTTGTCTACTTTTGAGCAAATTGTACTATAACAGTTAATTAACATTGAACAGAATCGACTCAAACTCTGCTGAACATTTTTCTTTCTGCTGTGAAAAGTTATTACAGAACTTTTGTGTTAAAAAAAAAAAAACTCACCAAAATTACAAATGATGTTTCTCCTCTTAATTCAATAAAGTAGACCTACAGAGTTTTAGATAATAGTAAATAAGAGGTGGATTTTTAAGTCTAATTGGATATTAAATAAGCGATGCAGTGGAGCCACACAACCAGAGGAGAAAGACTGGGGGTCTTACCTTTAGGTGAGCGAGCTGTGTCATGCTTAGACTCCATCAGTGCTGTGGCTTTATAGCTCATAGCTGTTGACTCATCAGTGAATCACTTCAGGCTTTCCTGATGTTATGTCCCAGAGCAGAGATGTAGACGGGGACAACACCCCCCAACCTTACCTCAAACACATCAGACCTAACAAACACAATCACAACAATACACACTTCAACTTGTAGTGTAGTCTGTAAGACTTAGTTTGCAGTAATTGCCTTTTCTTTTTAATCAGGCTTATACAAAGAATGAATTTGAAAATTTGTCCCTTTCAGGTTTGGTTTTTCTCATGGAAAATTTTTTAATGAACCCATTAGAGATTCTGCCCAACATACTAAGTTTGCTAGCAAATATTGTTGCTATTCAACTAGCCAGTGTACAGTATTATTCACTTCTTTTAAGAGTGTGAGTGAAGAGGGAAATCTGATCAAGTGTTTATCCCCTTGAAATCCTCCATCATGTCACCAGGATGAATATTTGCAAGATATTTTATGGCTAAACATTCCAGTCGCTCAGTCCTTTTGTGAATTGTGAAACACCATCTGTTTTTCTCTCTTTACACAATAATATGTAAAAGTGTGTCACTCTGAGGAACAGTCCTAATGTAAACAGTGACGCCCCCGACATGTTGATTCACTCATGATGTTATTTACTTGCCTTTATTAATCCAATGATCCTTGATCTCGCACACCGGGCTTGAGATACAGAGCTTACGTTTGGAAATATCTGCTTCATTATTGAGGTGCCATTATAGTACCACTGACACCACTGACTTACTGGTATAATAAAAATATTTCAATTTTTTTTTCAGAAAAAATATCTTACTACGTTAGTGTGGATGGTAGTGAACATTTAACCTAACCTCCACTTTTTGTGTCATTATGAAAGATGTATTTTGTGCCGCAACATATATTTTGAACATGAAATGACAGTTACATCATGGCCTGAAGAATGTTCTCACATTTTTAGTTTTTTTGCCAAGTTACAGTTTGAAATTCCCTCCATCTATCCGTTCATTTTCTGTAGAGCTTATCTTTCATAGGGTTTCTGGAAACCTGAAGTCAGGGACAACCTGACAGAGTACAGTACCAACTCTTAACAGGACACCAATCACACTCGTTTGTGCCCTTTCACACACTATGGACAATTTAGAGATGCCAATCAACACGTCTTTGGACTTGGACAAGAAACCCCAAGTCAAAAAGTACCAATCAACAAGTCCAAGGTTCGTATCCTGTCCGGGATGAACCCCTAACCCTGAAGATGTGGTTATGTACTGTATATATGTATGTAACTTCTTAGTAAGGATGCTAACTGATCACATCAAATTCTATGCTACTTTAAACGCTGTTCCTTTTTTTTTAAGCTAATCAGCAAACGGTTAAAGGCACGCTTAAGTACGTCTTCTCATGTCCAAGAGGGTAGCTAGGACTCATTTGCAAGGCTAAGCTAGAAAAAAATCCAGGCTAATCACACATCCAGTCATTATAGTCAAAGTGAATATCCAGATCATACACAAAGCTGTCACTGGCAAACAGACCAAAACACTAATCCAAGAACCATTGTGATAACACAGATAAATATAGCTACACAATAATCCACAAAAGACCAATCCAGTAATGCAGAATTCAGGTCGGCTTACAGCTCAGGATTTACTAGACCAGGTAACAAAATGTAAAACTTTGCAATGAGCAATTGTGGCTCGAATATGCAGCTAACAGAAAATATGGCACATGTAGAATCACTTAAGTCCATGTAAGTGTGCCCACTGGTGAATTGTGCATGGCCAATGTGCCATCCATGCCATCCGTGGATTTCCTATGGGTTCTTTAGTTTCCTCCAACCTCACATAAAAAAGCTGGTACGTGGCTTAGCTATTTTAAATCACTGCTAAGTGTGAGAGTGTGTGAGGATGTGTGTGCTTTGGAGTTCTATCCAAAGAGCGTTCCCAAGATAGACTGTGGATCCAATTCCTCCCTGATCAGGAAGATGAATGAAGCAATGAAAATGGTTCACTGGTTTTATTCCTTAAGAAATACGATTTGCTGTAAATGCTCTGAATGTGAGAAGGTGAGAACGTTTTTACCACCAATATCTAGACTTACTAAATCTGTGTGAATTTCGTGTGTTTTTCAGTTGCTGTCATCATTTTGACATTATGCTGTCAGGATGTCGACCGTTCACTTACTAAGTGGCTTAGTGGTAAGCACGTTTGCCTCACACCTCCAGGGTTGGGGTTCGATTCCCGCCTCCGCCTTGTGTGTGTGGAGTTTGCATGTTCTCCCCGTGCCTCGGGGGTTTCCTTCGGGAACTCCGGTTTCCTCCCCCGGTCCAAAGACATGCATGGTAGGTTGATTGGCATCTCTGGAAAATTGTCTGTAGTGTGTGATTGCATGAGTGTATGAGAGTGTGTGTGTGTGCCCTGTGATGGGTTGGCACTCTGTCCAGGGTGTATCCTGCCTTGATGCCCGATGACGCCTGAGATAGGCACAGGCTCCCCGTGACCCGAGAAGTTCGAATAAGCGGTAGAAAATGAGTGTGAGAGTGAAAAAAAAAAAAATTCAAAAGTCATAATAACATGATGCTAAGTCAAAGTAACGAAATGCTGAGTCAAAAAAAATAGATACTAACAGCTTAGCTATTAAAAAAATATTAATACTGCCTTACTGAGTCAAAATATCACTTAGTCACAAGAACAACTTAGTAAGTCAAAATAACAAAAAAATTGTGTAGAATATAGAGCACTGGATAAAGTCTGTGCAAGAAATTGGTACTAATCTGGATTTCCTACTGATGCACTATATGCAACACTGCTTTTGCTAATGCGGATGTTAATGGATCCTAAATAATTATTAAAAACATAATATTTTAATGGGCTTTGGCTTTCCATTTATGTATGATCCCATACAGTGTAGACCGATACATAATGTACAGTTGTGTTGTTTCTCAGGATTTGTATACACAAAGCTCACAGAGTAAACACAAGCTTCCTCTGCATGTTCTCAGCATGCCCGGCAGGAGACTACTGGGAATGGAGAACAGAACAGTACAGTACAATCGACAATGTCGTCCAGTGTCCGGTAATACACTGTCAGCCTCAGCAGTGCAGGCAAAGTGATAGCTCCACTGGGAGATTAAGGCAATGTCAGGGATCTGTCTGCACATGTGTGAGTTAAACACTGATCCAGATCCAGGTGTGGCATGCGCACGTTTTTACCGGAACCATAAAAGAGCTTTTTGGTGTTCCACAGCAAACAGGGCTCCAAGGCTGTGTGTCTGGAGCAGCAAAATTACGGGAAAAGTGAAAAGTCACAGGAAATGTTTCTATTCCTGTAGTCTCATTGCTATTTTTGGCTCAGTGAGGCTGTTTTTTGGAAGACAGAAAGAAGTGTGTGTGTGTGTGTGTGTGTGTGTGTGTGTGTGTGTGTGTGTGTGTGTGTGTGTGTGTGTGTGTGTGTGTGTGTGTGTGTGTGTGTGTGTGTGTGTGTGTGTGTGTGTGTGAGTACCCAGATAAAACTTTTATTGGTTTCCTTGGGACCAAGAAAGAATGAAAAGACCACATATTTCAGGAATGTGTGCAGCCATGTGTTTATGATTGAACACATAACATGCATATTAATGTGATTTTTTTTTCTCTCAACAAAGCAATAAATAAAGAACAGGATGGGGTAAGAACTTAATTATTTAAAGAAAACAGGATCCCATAATAATTGGTGCACTGTGCAGGTATGCAAGACAATACGACACCTTGCCCTGTATCCGCACTGTGCCAGAAGTGGAGCTTCACCTGTGCAAACACTGCTGTCACAATGCCATTCCCCTTCCTAATCAATACTCCAGCCTTCAACAAACATGCCCATGGACATCGATGTGGGATATCTAAAAAACATTTGGGCTCAGAATCCTGAGACTGTGTCCAGCAAATGTTGACACTGAACAAGGAATGTGTTTCAGCCTTCACGCAGCATTTCTCAGAACTCCTCCTGACACACATAGTGATGTTGGGACAGAAGCCAGGCAAGAGAATCAGAGGTGTGTTATGAGATTCCCGCTGAGGGAATTCTCTGCTTGGCTGCAACTGTGTCACAATGAGTTAATAAAGAAATCCATCTCTCACCCCCACTCTGTCCTTATATACCAATATACCGTATGTCAGTGCAGACATACTGCAAATAACTTCATGTGAATTATTTGTGTTTTGAATATCTATTTAAAAAGAAAATAACCTCTCATATTAGTACCACAATAACATTGTGTATCTGTGTCACATTGGCCACACAGTACACCTATTTTTAGGCATAAACACAAACACACACACACACACACACACACACACACACACACACACACACACACACACACACACACACACACACACACACACACACACACACACACACAATGTCATGTGTGCGACAGTGTATTTGTCTTAAAGAATCGGCACATCTTTATTTAACAACATTAACTATCTTTATTTAGTAACATTAAATAAACTGCACTAATGTTGCTAGCTAAATGTTTAGCTAATTTTACCTCTACATTACTATGAGCACAGACCAGTTTTTGTCTAAGGCAGGTAACAGTAAGTAAAAATATAATTTATTGAAATCAAACTAGCTAACATTAGCCTATCTATAACGATGACCGTTTTAATGTCGTTGTTATACTTCAGCACCTTGCTGTTTCTGATCTGATCAGCACATTTGTCCTTGGCACAGGTTTTTACTAACAAATGCCCTTTCCGTTTTATATGGGCTTTGAGAGTTGTCTTCTCAATGGCTGGGTTGATTCCCTGCACAGGAACTAAACCCTGGGTGGTGGTGGTGAGAGCGCAGGATCCTGACACATAACCCTTCTACAGTATATGGACCAATTAAGGTGGCTTGCTTTATATGTGCTTTACATAAATAAATATGTGCTGCATAATGACTGAATTTGTAAGTTCCCATTTTTGTAACAGATAATGAACGAATTCAAACTTTATGTAGATAATTTGCTTCATGCCAGGAAAGACAGGAAACCCACACATACTGTACAAGACATTCCACACATGTACTGTGTTACAGGTAGGTGCATGTATTTGATCTTACTTAAACAGTGTACAGCTTGTGACTAGTATTACCATTTTGATCAATCAGTTACCTGTCAGGAAACGTTGCTTATTTGTAAAGAAACAAATGTAGTATATAAAGAATTATGCCATGTGAGCCTACACTTATAAATTTTTTTATAGAATCTTTAATTAATATTACTCACTGCAATCACCCATGTGAGATAAGACTTGAGAATCTCCTTGTATTTGATATCATTGAACTCACATGGCGTAAAGCTTCATGGCCCAGAAGAAAAACTTGGTGAATAGAAGAAATATCTCACGACGGTAACAGGCACTGGATGGAAATAAAATTTTTTATTTAATGCTTTCAGTGAAGTGAGCAGTGTAATGGTTACATTACTTGATTTAATCTCTTTAGCTCATTACTTTCACCTTTGAGAAGTAGACCATGAAAGTCTTCACATTCAGCTTTTCTCCACATGAAATATTGAATAATCAGTTGATTTATAATTCATTTTAAATTCTCTTGAAATAGTAATTTTGTCCTTTGAGGATCCACTGCTCGCTTTCTAGATTATCCTGGGGCAGCGTAGTCATTACCCAACTTACGTTCCATAAAGCTATTAACGCACCTAGTGGAGAAATATGGCTACTGAAGGAGGGGTCCATTGGGGACGAATCAAGCTGCCTCATAGGCAAATGAAGTGTAATAGCATCTTATCGTTCTTCAATTATTAATTTCAAAACATTCCTCACTATAGTTTCACTTTCATTTCTCCCTTAAGACATTTTGCTAACATTACTTGAGTCATGGAAGATTTCTTTGCCCTGACCTTGTTTTTAACAATCCATGGACACATACAGTACTTCATTCAGCTGCACAATAATTCAGATACTAGAATTCTGTCTTCTTCTGAATTTAATCTCACCATAAATTATAATATGAGGCTTGTAATTTGCTTTTTAAAAGATTATTTTGCTGGTGGTGGTTGGTTGATGCCCTCGTGTTTAATGATTCTCTGCTGGACATGTCTGAATTTGGATAACCATCGGTTGGTTTCAGAATACTGCTCATTTTCAATTCATTTGGTGTTCAAACCTGTATCATGTTTTATTTTATTTTATTTTATTTTATTTTTTTCATGGACAGGCAGAAGTTGAAAGAACCGGGCGTGCCAGCTAGCTCTTTCCAGCTAGAAACATGTGACCTTCCCGATTAGCCCTATCTGGTCAACCTAAAAAACAGATCAAATATGCAAAGGGTTTTTGAAAATAGTGTTTTTAATTAGGACAAATACAAGCTGATAACAACCAAGGAAGGAACCTGGCATTGGACCAACATTTGTCCAACATCAGCCGGTTCCATGTGGCCAGCGTTGGGTGCCAGTAATGAGCACCATTGGATTACAGAACCAACAGGCTTTTAGTCCCCTTTAAATCCCCTATGCCAATGTTGATCCGAGTCAAAACAGCAAGATGACTCTGAGCCAATGATATTATCAGAGCTTTAAATCAACTACTTTCCCAACATTGTGCCAAAAGTCAGACATATTCACAGTTTAAACAATATGCTCATAATTACATTCTATAAAACAAAATATGACTCCAGAGCAGTTTTTTCTTTTGTAGCAACATAATAGATTGAGTCTTGATCACAGATGAACTTGTCATCATCCTATAACTAAAAGTTCCCAACTTTACCAACACTGACTAAACTGTAATCAGCATTTTATGACTGAACAGTACAGTATGTCTGAAGTGGAAGTGGATGTTGAGTCACAATTACAAGTTTAATTTGAAAAATGTATCCTTGGCATGATGTTTTTCTATGAAGGTACATGAAGATTGAAGGTTTTTGTGAGATAAGATTTTTTCCATGGTACAATTAACAAAAAATTGGTTTGAATTTACGTAGTCACTGAGCTCATTGTTAGGGTCAAACCACAATTGTGCAAAAACAACACCAAGTGGCTAAAGTGATAGCAGATGTTCAGCTACTAGAGAAATACGCAATCAAAGTAGTACATCATCCTGGGTGTCCAGTTTCTTTTTCAGGATTGTTTTTAAATATATATATCTGGTCTCATTCTGGATTTAAGAGGCTTTAATGTTCTCTAATACAATTTTGTCCCATCCGTTTAATGCACAGTGAACAAACACAATTGGTTTTGACACCAGTTCTGAACCTGCTGTGGTGTAAATAGAACAGAAGTTTATGCTTATAAATCTGATCCTATGACAGAGCAGAGGACCAAAAAACAATTCGGGTCATGACTGATGATGCGAATGACGAAAAGGGTCAGAGGACAAACATGATGTAGCAGCATGATGTAGCGGCTGATGTGGGATCGTCATGACGACAAGGTAAGAAGCAAAAGCCTTTATTTTGTCACATATACATCACAGCACAGTGAAAGTTTTTTTTTGTATATCCCAGCGTAGGAGGTTTGGGGTCAGAGAGCAAGGTCAGCCATGATGCAGAACCCCTGGAGCAGAGAGGAATCCATGGGTCCTTGCCAGGGGCCAAGAAAGGGCGACCTTCTGATCAACTTAACTGTTTGAACCACCACTGCTCAAAAACGTGATGGATTTTCTATCAGTACAAGGAAAGGAAAACAGCAAATGGAAATTCTTTTACTGATGTCCTAAATGTTCACATGGATGCAATATATATTTGAATGAAGAGAACAATTATCTGTCTCATATTAAGTAGCATTTACTATCACTAATGTTGAGATAGTTGTGGCTTAAAATCCATTGCCATTTTTAATGGAAAATGATTTGATTTGACAAAATTTCAGGCACAGAATTTTTCTTAACTACCAACCAATAAAGACATATCTAGTGGATGGCTGGTGGATGGATGATAACTGTAGGAATCTTCAATGCATGTGATGGCCTTTTGCTGACTGTGTGTTGTGATGATGTCATATGTGTCTTGGCCCAAATCTAAGGAAATCTATTGTACTATAAAAAATTTATAAGCTTGTCCAAATAATGCAGCGTTTGCTAATTTTTTTTGCTTTAGGACTGGAAGAGCATTTTTCGATATGCAGTTATAATGTTAAACTACCTGAAATATACTTGAACAAATAAATAGCTAATTAAAGTGGTTTAAAAATTTGTGCAATTTCTGTATGAAAAGCATAGTTTTATATTCCACAATGAAGAACAAGTATTTAATAATTAATCAAATCTAATGTAGTTTTTACATATTACTGTCATATCTCTTAAACATGATTACATCATTCTTAATAATGAAGATAAAAAGTTTATGATTATTGGCTGACAGCAGTATAGACAATGACATAATGCAGACAGGAGCATACTAACTGACTCAATATCAGACATTAGTCTCTAGAGATAATAAAGCTGTTTTAGAAGCAGACAAGCACAGTCTAGGTTTAGACGAGCAGACACAGTGTTAGATTATTTCACCACTGATGTAAGTGTGAACAGAGATCATTGACGATGCAGCTGTTTTTTAATGAGTTGGGTTACTTTTACCTCAGGTGATGACAGAGACAAAGGAGGATCGAATTGCGAATTTATTTCTCATTATAAATGTACAAATTATCTGAAATATATTAGGTCCGGGGTCTGGGTTCAGAAGTTATAGTTCATCCAACAAATGAACAAGTTGATGTCTTGCTTAGAACTTTTCAATCTTAATTATTGACAAAATATTTCCATCATGTTATGAGAAGCTTATTAGAGGCTTCCTCGAGCACTTCATTCAAGGCGATTAAAAGGAAATGCTGCCAAATACTAATAAATTTTATGTAAACATTTGGTCCTCTGAAATTCTTATTTCAGCACACATGTTCTCAGTAAAGAGTCTATTTGTATATAAGTATTTTACTATTATTCTGAAATGACTTAAGGACAGTCGTGGACTAATGGTTAGAGAGTCTGACGTGTAACCCAAAGGTTGTGGGCTCGAGTCTCGGGCCGGCCACGACTGAGGTGCCCTTGAGCAAGGCACCGAACCCCCCAACTGCTCCCCGGGTGCCGCAGCATAAATGGCTGCCCACTGCTCCGGGTGTGTGTTCACGGTGTGTGTGTGTGTGTTCACTGCTGTGTGTGTGCACTTTGGATGGGTTAAATGCAGAGAACGAATTCTGAGTATGGGTCACCGTACTTAGCTGTATGTCACTTCACTATTATTATTGAAATGAAGTAGATATCCTACATGACTTAACGAAGGGAATATATGCATTTAACATGGATTATGTGCGATTGTAGAAACAAATTTAGCCTGGATGTCTGTAGCGGAGCTCTATATAAGTGACCATGAGTGTAGATCACAGACCTCCTATGGCCAAAAGTATGTAACGATGTGATCATCACATTTATATGTGCTTTGTGAATGTCTCTAGATAGAGCCAACTAGATGTTGGAGAATGATCATTCAGCCACTAGAGCATTGTTTAGTGTTTAGTGGGGTTCAGTCAGAGTCAGGGTTCAATCAGATTCTTCCACTCCAACCTTCTCAAACCAGGTCTTCATGGAGCTTGCTTTGTGCTCAGGGGCATTGTCATGCTAGAACAGGAGTCCACAAAATTTTGGCCATATAGTAGCCATATATTTCCGCTTCAGTGCCACAGTGATTAAATAAAATTTCCACATAGTTAAAATGACTGGTTTTTAGGGAAGCTAAAACGGTATTGATCATAAAATCCATTTCCACAAATTAGAAGTAAATAATAGTGTAAATATTTTCAACATGAGCCGTTAGCTTCACAGAAATCCATGTACGAACACTGTACATTCGAGTCAATGAATCAGATTTCAATTCCAGGAAAAGACAAATCAAAAGAAATGTTTTTCGATTGCTTTCGCTTCACACTTAAGTATTTCTGAATTAAAATCAGCTGTCTGTTTAAAAATAAGGAGTCACGTACATGAGCAATGCTGAGTTTATAGGAATATAAATACTTTATTTCTGTACTATACGTTTAATTATTTCCACTGATCGGCTCATCTGTTTGTGTCGCTCGCGTGAAAGGCTGGAGTAGAAAATATTTAACACATGGCAAACCATTAATTAGGTTAACAAAGGCCAGTTGTATTTTTGTTTTTACCTGAGAACAGCTGGATTACAGGAAACTTATTCCAAACTTTCATAACTCTGACTTGCTCATATATCTTTTGGGAAATAACAAATTGAACACATCTGTTTCTCCTTTTAGATTAACATTGGTGCCAGAGGTTTACCAGTCATCTTGTGATCGGCACGATGGAGACATATCAAGTCCCTCCACTGATCCTGAATAAGAAAACATGACTAAGCAGTTGCTTAAATTGGCTACAAACTCAGTTTCACTGTCTACTGATTAGTTCAACTAACCCTCTGTGTACATTATAAGCTTCTCCAGACAGACATTCAGGTTCATGACACTAAACAAAAACATATCATCAAACACTAAAGAGGCTTAAAAAAAAGGATAGTGAAAACAAGTAGATTCGAGTGAATTAATAAATAATAGATGATTGTGAATATGAGAGAGAAACAGATCAGTGCACCGAGTGACCTCTCAGTAATGCTACACTATGTGTAGCAAAGGAGATGTACGCCATCTGCTGGAGGCTATGTGACAGAGCAGAGAAATAGGATGTGTGATATGGAGCATGGAGCAAACTTTACTCTATAGCTTGCTGTATGACGTCAGAGTCATAGAAATGTTTGAAACATGTTTGAATCAAGGCTCACGGTATAATCAATCAAACCCATTTTGTCGCAGATCAAACAACAAAAAGTCACTGAAGGAATCTAAGTAATGACAATAATACAGTGATGTGACATACGGCTAAGTACGGTGACCCATACTCAGAATTCGTTCTCTGCATTTAACCCATCCAAAGTGCACACACACACACAGCAGTGAACACACACACACCATGAACACACACCCGGAGCAGTGGGCAGCCATTTATGCTGAGGCGCCCGGGGAGCAGTTGGGGGGTTCGGTGCCTTGCTCAAGGGCACCTCAGTCATGGCCGGCCCGAGACTCAAACCCACAACCTTTGGGTTACACGTCAGACTCTCTAACCATTAGGCCACGACTGCCCCCAAATACATGCTACTTTAGATTATACAGCATTATACACGGTATATAACACACACACACACACACACACACACACACACACACACACACACACACACACACACACACACACACACACAAAAAATGTGATGTGTGTGACAGTGTATTTGTCTTAAAGAATTGGCACATCTTTATTTAACAACATTAACTATTATTTAGTAACATTAAATAAACTGCACTAATGTTGCTTGCTAACTGCAAGTACAAATATAATTTATTGAAATCAAACTAGCTAACAGGGGGGCATGGTGGCTTAGTGGTTAGCACGTTCGCTTCACACCTGCAAGGTTGGGGGTTCGATTCCTGCCTCCGCCTTGTGTGTGTGGAGTTTGCATGTTCTCCCCGTGCCTCTGGGGTTTCCTCCAGGTACTCCGGTTTCCTCCCCCGGTCCAAAGACATGCATGGTAGGTTGATTGGCATCCCCGAGGTAGTTTGGATAAGCGGTAGAAAATGAATGAACTAGCTAACATTAGCCTATGTATAACCGTGACTGTTCTAATGTTGTTGTTGTTATACTTCTGCGGCTTGCTGTTTCTGATCTGATCAGAACGTTTGTTCTTAGCACGGGTTTTTACTAACAAATGCCCTTCCTGATGTAACCTTTCCATTTAATCCTTTTGATCAACAAATCACACTATAAAGAGCATTACATATATAATACCTACATAGATTCTTACTAAATTACTGATTTTTCTCAAAAAATCCTTAGAAAAAAGTAGTCATACAGAATATTTACACTCTCCAGTGTTTATAATCATTTATAACCAATCTATCTAATTAGTTTGAGTTTTATCATTTTTTTTTTTTTTTTTTTACAACTGAGGGTTAAGAGCCTTGCCCAGCAATGAACACTTGGTGGACATGGGATTTGAACTCACGCCCTTCCACGTTTATTTTTCGCTCAGCTGGTGGAACTAGATCCAGAAGAAGCCACACTCTTCTTATAAAATATTCACATTTTAAGTGTTAAAAAAATATTGTTTGTCACGTCTGCTGATGATATCACTAACTCTATTGTACAAACAAGGAAGGGGATTTTATATCGAGAACACAGATGAACAGAGTGACACGGAATGAAACATCCCAGTGTTGAGTCTTTCTTAAAACTGTGCTCAACCAATCAAATCATTGGAACTGTTTTGTAAAAATAAAATCATGGGGTTGTTGAATTTTGCAACCGATTGGTCAGAAGGTGCAGTAAAGGGTGACCTTTGATAACAGCAGCTCTGGCAATTATTCAGCTGATTATTGATGATTTCTACAGTATAAATCATTAGATGGTGACATAATAGTTTTTATAATCACAACTCATTTCCATAGTGCACAAGAACACTGACATTAAAAACATGTCATTTAAAAATAAAACAATGTACAAGCTGAAGCTTTCTTAGTTGGGACATATTTATTTAACATTTATGGAAGGAGTCTCTGAAGTCAGAACTTTAAGAAGAGACTTCAGTACAGAGTACATGAAAAGCTGGGGCCATTACAAGCTGTATTTTTGTCTTATTGACCCTAACAAAGAGAAGCTGGTGAGTAACAGTTTATAGCTGCTGTAACATAAGTTATGACAGGAACTAACTTGTCTCATAGATGTCTCACATAATTAAATGAAACTATAAACAGTTAAAGAGCATTACATTTGGTTTATTAGTAATAAATAAATAAATAAATAAATGAATAAATAAATAAATAAATAAATAAATAAATAAATAAATAAATAAATAAATAAATAAATAAATAAATAAATAAATACACTTTGGGACATGTTGTTAGTGAAATCTCCATTTTAGTTAGGGAATTGTATTGATTATGTTTTTATTACAGCTTGATCTGTAGTGTTTTAATTTTTATTACTGCATGTTTTATTCCTTTAGTAGTCAGGAGGTGCAAGAGGAATAAAGAAAATACCTGTATATTAAGTTCAGTTTGGGATTAGGGAAGCCTCTCTATTTCAGTGTGTGTTTACATCTTTTATTAGAAATGTAAATGTTCATAATCTTTATAAATATAATTTATAACAAGAAGACTCTTTGTTAGAGTTCACAGACGGTCCTTTATTGTCAAATGCGACAACAAAATTCCGATTTTGCATCTTTTTTAAATTTTACACACATTTCATTTTTAACCTTGTTTGGAAATCAACTTTTTACACAAATTTAAAATCAGACAGGCTTGAACAGTCATGATCGAGATAGAGATACAAAATAGAGAAAATTTGCAACAATGCACAGAGTCTGTGGTCCTATTGTCCTGAATGTGAGAGATGAAGTGTGTGTGTTGTTTGCACCCCCCACACATACTTTTTGGGGTAAGGGCTTCCTGGCTACTCGGTTTCAGAACAGCAAGCCCAGACCGCAAAAAGAGATGTGAAAGGCAAAAGCAGAGAGGAGATGTGAGGAAAAGTGCAGATCTTTTACGAGTCAACGTCGGACCTGAAAAACAGAAAACATGTTTAGAGTCATTTCATCTGTTCCTCTGTGAGATGTGTGGTGTTTCTTGATATTTTTTAAATGCATGAATTTACTGAAAAATAGCTAGTTAGGAGGAAATATTTCTTCATTTTAATAATATTGTCCGTCTTCTTTTGTAATGAGAGTGGGAAGAAGACGCGTATGCAAATGAGCCATTTACTGGTTTTCCGGACACTTCGACTCAAGAGTTATCTTGCCACCATGGAGGCGTTAACTATATAAAGGTAATTGAATTGCTCTTGATTGGAACATCTAGGAAATCGACTTATGCGGGTGCTTAACGCTTCTCTGAATACGTGTAACTTTCCTAATGTTAATACTGATGTAACTTTGATTTAACGTTGACATTTTATGAGAATCTAAAGGTTCTGTTGAGTGAAATCTTTCATGCCATGTCAACATTTCTACAGCTCCATATTTCATTGTGTCACTGCACGATTTATCGTATAATGCAAGGCAAGATATAGGATTCGTTTAGCAATATAATCACAACGTAGTATTGTTACCATATTTTGCAGCAACATTAGATAGGATACCTAATAAAATTGCAATAGAGAAGTTTTTTGATTCACGTCAAGAAGCTTTTATTGTCATTTCAACCATATATAGCTGACTCAGTATATAGTGAAATTAGATAACGCACGAGGACGGGTATAAAATTCAGTAGCTGGCTTCTCGAGTCTGAGATGAAGCACATGCTAGCTCTTACTCTTCCTGGTTGGTAGATGTTGTGTTAGGAATGGTAAATGAATATGGTATTAAAATTAACTTATTGTTTAGAAATTTTGCACAGATGTCTAAGGGTCTTGATGAACTGAAATGAGTGGAGCAAAGTCCACACTGTGTAATTTAAACGGATTTATTTAAATCATATAGAATTATGAAACTAACAAGAAAATATGTTCATGTTCAAGCAAAACCTCTGAAACTGCTTCTGATTAAAAAAAAAAAATCATATCAATTAAAAAGTTTTAAAATATATCAGACCAGCATCTATCAACAGCAACAGGAAATGTTATTATAGATATTCAATTTAATCAAGGAAGAGGAATTGTATACAATTGATTTCATAAATATTCAATAATCCACTGATCCAATAATATTTCATTCACAAAACACAGAAAAAATTCCAGACACTCTAAAAACATATGTGGTTCAGCATATGACTGTGATTTAAAACTGCTACATGTAAGGTTTTAAAAATTATTTCGAAGAAAAAAAGGAATATATCAATAATAAGAAACAGCTCTGTAAACCTAAGTGATGTGAATTCTTGTGTAATACGTAAATATTATAATCTTAAAAAAAATAATAATAATAACATTTGATAGAACCAAAACATCTCAAGGTTATAAGATCTGATGTCATTAGAATCTCAGGTAATTCCTGTTTAAAATAAATAATTAAGCATATTTATCCTGTACACATACCGATATCAGCTCCTATATAAAATAACACAAAGAAGAAGCTGTGATTTAACAGTGAATCTAAATGTACTAAAATTGGACTACACATGGGACAATTATATACTGTTATAAAAAAATCCAACCCTGAAGTGTTAGTGTGAGAATCCTTTATGCTTTATATATAGAACCATGGATCTATTCTATCATAAGGAATAAATAAGAAACTTTGATCCATGGTTCTATATAAAAGTCCGTTCTTTCAAAACTTTCTTCATTCTTCACTTTTTATTTTCTAAAACACGCCTCTTTTATGCAGCATTACTTTCTGTTTATTTGACAGCATAGGGATTTAAATGTGTGATGAATATGGAGAATTTGGTTTAATACTAAATATCGTAGCTCATTGGTGTCTATTCCACATAGTGTAGTGTATACAGAGACAACTTTACATTACAATGCACACATAACCAATCATAATCAGCCAAATAATTAATAAACTGTTCAATAAAAAGAGATAAACAGAGTATGTGCTTATCTCAGATAGCCGACACATACATCTCTGATGAACCTAAAACGTGTGCTTTTGCACGTAACTCACTATGAGCACAGGGGTGTTCCTTTAGAGCTGACTGTTTGATTGTTGAGAATGTGATATAAGTCATAATTTTTTCTGTTGCACACACTTTTCCAGCCTGCTTGCTTCCAGAAGTATCTATCCTGTTCATTAGCTCTTAATATGCATTTCAGGAAATTCTTATAAATATACTGAAAGCGCTGAACCAATTCAGCCATCTGCTATATGATTAAGGATTATATTTAATGATAATGAATTATTAATGATTAAAGAATATATTACAAATGTGTAGTTATCTGATAACCATAAGCAAGAAAAGATGCAACAGATCAGTGTTATTGTGTCATTAAATATAATAGCCAATCATGTATGCAAATACAGATCATGTGGCCTCCAACATTCAGATTAATGAAATATGCATTTTTATTGTCCTTGTTGGCATGTAATAATATCTCTAAAACTAAATCACAATTTTGATTGTTGACTACATTTCACTTCTATGCACTTGAACTTTAAGCACTTTATGCACTACGATGATCTGTTGTGTCTGTAATGGATATGACAAATATTTAAAATGTGACTTGACTCATTATCAAGCAACATGGTGAGATTCAATTATACGTATCATTCACATTACCAGTAATGGATTAATAACTTCATAGAAAATTATATAAAAATGACGACCTGTTGATTCGATCTATTACCATTAAGGATTCATGTTGAAACCTACAACAGGCCCTCAGTCTTTTTATACAAAGTCTTCTCTTTTGTCTTTTGTCTTTTTTAGACTGTGTATAATTCCAAGGAAATCTTGATAGTAATTCTTGGTCATTCTAAAAAGAAAATATAAGATATTCTAGGAGGATTTTAATGTACTTATAGTGTATTCTTTCCACAGAAAATGTATCTGTTTTCTTTAATATTTCTGAAAATGTATTTTAACATAATAGGTGCTCCTCAGAGAATTTCTATGATTAATCGGCTTGATAATAAAAATAATAATAAGAAAATGTAGACTGGATGTAATAAGGATGCAATTCTGAATCAATATCATGGTTTGTGGTGGAAGGTGAATCACAATATTTTTTAAATAGTAGCTGTAGTATAGATCATTTCTTATTCTATTTTATTATATTACTAAATGGTAATCACTTCTAATTGAAGAAATTTCAGAACACAAAAACAATCAGGTGTGTTTGCTTTTGAAAATGCTCATGTCTTTTGTTGGAGGCATCATTAATTAATGCGAGGAAAGTGGATGGGATCGGTATTAGACATGGGGTTAGTATGAAAGGTTTCACTCGGACAGGTGCACTGAATGAAGAGCGACGAGATGATCCTGCACTGAAGGAGACTGTAGGCCCATAGTGATGTAATTAATGCAGGGAAAACTCTCATTCAGTAAGGTTTCCTAGAAACAGATGTGATTAGGCCTGTTTAAGGTTCAATAATTCTCTTAGTGATTATTTCCACATTTACTAAAGGTAGATAAAAGAACTGTAAAAAAAAAAAAAGAAGAAAAAAGTAGCACAGCTAATGGTGCTAGTGATCAATCTGTAGATATATGACCGTGTGTGTGTGTGTGTGTGTGTGTGTGTGTGTGTGTGTGTGTGTGTGTGTGTGTGTGTGTGTGTGTGTGTGTGTGTGAGAGAGAGAGAGACTGTGTGTGTGTGTGTGTGTGTGTGTGTGTGTGTGTGTGTGTGTGTGTGTGTAGCATGGCGCGAGGAACTGTCCGTGGTGCTGAACCCTCACGCGCGCCTCGGTAACGCCCTACACCTCAAAGCGTAAAGGGGAGAAAATCATGAAACGTGTAAATTTGAGAAACACAACTCAGTGAAACACATCACATTACATGTTGATGATTTATGACATATATGCAAACATTAAATGTCAATCAGTTTGTAGACAATTTTCACAACATTTGTGCTCCTGGGTCCTGAGTGAATGGAATAAAAAATCTTGGAATTCAAATGTGCGCTCATGCATGTGCGCATTTGTGCATCTAATATTCCAAAACAAACAAACAAACAAATAAATAAAAAAAATAAAAAAAAGGGTTTAATGAAAGTGAGCACAGTATCACCCAGCAACAGATATCTTCTGGACGCACTGCTGAGAAAAAAACAAATCAAACATCATATTCAACTCAGATCTTATTCAAAGTCGATGAATTTTGATGCTCGAATCTTAAAATGGCTCACATATTAAGTTAAGCCAAGACATGGCCCATTTCACCTTTCAGTCACTGAGCTGGTCACTCATAATGCTCATCACGTGCACTGTCCACTTTCAACCACTCCAATGGCATTTTATTACACATAGTTCATTACACTACTGATTTACTGCTTAACAATATTATGAAGTAAAACGCACGATTAACACTGATGCTCAGGATACCAGCTTTTAAATAGCCACTACATCAACATTGCGTAAAAATAATATTATTAATGCCAGGTCAGGATTCAGGTGTGTGTGTGTGTGTGTGTGTGTGTGTGTGTGTGTGTGTGTGTGTGTGTGTGTGTGTGTGTGTGTGTGTGTGTGTGTGTGTGTGTGTGTGTTTTACCTTTGACATTGTGAAGATTGCCTGAGTGTTTCTCGGTAGAAAGCACGAGTCGTTCTCCCGAGACCTCAAACGTGAATAAATCTCGATGGCAAAGAGCCGCATCTCCGCATATCATCAGAGCTCATCACCGGGCGTCACGTCAATGAGCAGGTCGAAAAGGGGGCAAAAAGAAGAGAGAGAGAGAGAGAGAGAGAGAGAGAGAGAGAGAGAGAGAGAGAGAGAAAGAAAGAAAGAAAGAAAGAAAGAAAGAAAGAAAGAAAGAAAGAAAGAAAGAAAGAAAGAAAGCTCCCGTTCACACCCCATTACTCCCTGTTGGTGTGGTGCACGCAGCTTTCCGAGAGAAAAAGAAAAGCACATTCCCTCCTGGACGTGCTTCAGCTACTACAGCCGTTCCTGACGCGGCTCTGATGGCGGGGCGTCGCCGTGACGGCGCGCAGCTTCAAACATCATCCTCGCATCTGTCGCATTTCCTAATAGCTCTCTTTCTATCCGCGCCTTCTTTCATTTAGTCGCCTTTGTCTTTGTTATATGAAAATACTGAAGGGACAGAAAAAAAAGAATAATGTAACAGGGAGCGCTCCATTCCTCCAGTCAGCTGTTGACCCGCATTGACGTCATTGCGTCATTAGGTTTCCCCTGGAAACGCGGGCACTTCTAAAAATAGCAGCGCGTTAATTCAGCACGCGCGGAGGGAGCGAGGAGGCGGGGCGGGTGCGCGTATGCGTGTGTGTGTGCGTGTGCGTGTGTGTGCGCGCATATGTGTGTGTGTGTGTGTGTGTGTGTGTGTGTGTGTGTGTGTGTGTGTGTGTGTGTGTGTGTGTGTGTTGCGTGCGCGTGTGTGGAGGGTGGGTGGCGGTGCTGTCCGGATCAGACCATATTCCATAATCCCTCCGATTCTTTTTTTTCTCCTCTCAAGGCAAGACTTTCAAGGGCGAGCTGATCACGATTCTCTTGGCTATTTTAAGAAACAGAGAGAGAGAGAGAGAGAGAGAGAGAGAGAGAGAGAGAGAGAGAGAGAGAGAGAGAGAGAGAGAGAGAGAGAGAGAGAGCAAGCGCTCTGGTGCGTTTGAGATATAAATAGTGCCCTCCCCTTTTCCGCTACTGGACTGCACGAGCTGGGATTCCTCTCAATGCGCAACCACTATTGCATTCGTAATGAATCCCTAAAACAAGGGTTTTAAGTGCAGTGTAAGAACGAGGCGTTCAGAGATATTTGATTCACACGTGAGCCTCACTTTTCCTCCAATAAGACGAGAGAAATTGACTTTACACTGCTGGAAATGATCAAAAGGACACAAAAATACATCCCTTCATTCATCCATCCATCCATCCATCCATCCATCCATCCATCCATCCATCCATCCATCCATCCATCCATCTATTCATTCAATTAGTGCCTATATGCTCAAACCACTATACACAAGGTAGGAATACAACTTTCTATTGCAGGCCACCCTACACACTCATTCACCCCTTAAGACAATGTAAAGATACGGGAAGTATCAGAGAGAAGAAATTCAGAGAAGCTCACAGGAACATGGGGAGAGCATGCAACAGTAACCAGAGTTCAGAATATTGGAGCTGTGAAGCAGCAAAGCTATAAACTGTGGCACGTGGAAGAAGAATAGTCTTGAAACGAGTTGACTGATGTCCTTTAATTGTACGTCAGTGCTGTCAGGTCAGAAATGAAATGTAAACATACAGTATACACCAGCTCAGGTATATCAAACATCACCAAGGCCCAATTCTGTGTATGAAGTCTCACTACTCAGTGACAGACAAGATTTTCCAACCAATAAGGAGAGATAAGTCTGAAGTAAAGTATATTATCCTGTAATTTAAAACAAACAAACAAACAAACAAACAAACAAACAAAATAAATAAATAAATAAATAAATAAATAAATAAATAACACTAAAAAAAATAATAAAATAAATAACACTACAGTACATTTGTTTGTTCTACAATTGTATAATTGGAAGGTAGTGAATAACTTACCAGCTGATTTATCCTCATTTTGAAGATGGAGAAATCTTGATAGATGTCTAGTGACTAACTGATTATATTTGGGTGTTTCTCTCTGTTTTTGCATTTCAAACACTCATAATGGTCGATAGTGAGTGATCTAAGAGACAGATCTGATGTAACTGAAGGCAACAAGCTGTGAAATCAGTCAAAAATGCTTGTGTTTTCAGCCACTTGTATTATTCCTGAGCGTCTGTAAAACACACCTTACATGATTTTTTACTGCAAAAGTCATGTGCTTATACATTCTTTCATCTTTAGTAACCAGTTTATCTTGCTGAGAGTTGCAGCATATCTTAAACCTATGGAAGGCTGTAGTTGATGGATGAATTTTTATATGATGCCATTTTTTTTTTTTACAAGGCATCGCACATCCATTCACATCTGGAGTAGTTAAACCCGCTGCCTGTATTTGGGACATGAAAAGAAGTTGAAGAAACCAAAAACCCACACAACTTTGTGGAGAACCTGCGAATCTCCACACAGACAGTAAATCTAGCTCGGAATTGAATTATGGACAATATAGCTGTGAGGCACACAGACACTACCTGCCGCCTGTTATAGCAATGTATTTACATACTAATCTATATACATAACATAAAATATCCAAATGGATCTTTTCCACATACCTTGAAGCTTTACTGTTTGTTAGGTAACAGTGTGAGCATTAATGCTTCATAGCTCCACAGCACTCTGTACAATCTTGAGCTCGGGTTACTGCCTGTAAAGTTACTCATGTTCTCTCTATTTCAATGTGAGTTGTCTCCAGGTGCTCCAGTTTCATTCAACCTTCCAAAGACATTGACAGGACCAAATTGATTGATGAAGTGAAAGAAAGAAAGAAAGAAAGAAAGAAAGAAAGAAAGAAAGAAAGAAAGAAAGAAAGAAAGAAAGAAAGAAAGAAAGAAAGAAAGAAAGAAAGAAAGAAAGAAGTAAGTAAGAAAGAAAGAAAGAATTGTGTTTGCTAGCAAGCATAATGGTGTACAGCTAAATAGGTTTTGGAGTTTTGGATTCAAACATGACATGTCTTTGTGTGTGTTTTATTCCACAGAGTTTAATTAACTATTACTGTGCTCATATATGTTTATCTGAAAAAACACAAACATGGTTAATAGTAAGTGGTGTTTATTAGAATAGCAGTGTAATTAAAACACCCTCAGTGGACTACAGACAGATCGATATTCAAAAGGAGCAGCTAAATGGCCCAAGGTTAAAAGAACAAAAATGGGTGCAGTTGTACAGTAACACCAGTTCAGGACGTTACACCTCTCTGACACCATTGATCAGAAATACGATTTTACTGGTTTGTTTGATGTAATCCTCAAAATCCTATTATTTTCTTAAATGCTTGGGGAAAGCTAGTAAGTTTGTGGATAAAGAGATATCACTAAAATCAAATTCCCTTTTATTCCTGCACCATAAACCTCAGTATCTACAGTATGTTCTGGTGAAGCCGTATTTTTAATACACAACTATTTCATATCAAGTCCATCCACTCTGTCTCACCAGTGTCTCCACATAAGCCCATCATTCTTACTGTTCCTTGGCTGGTCTGACAACCTCTGATAAAAAAATTAAGAAGTTTGAGTTCTCATTGTAAGACTTGCACCTTCCAGGTGGTGGCACACAAACAGATAGTCCAGAAAAGAATTAGCCTCACCTCCAGGTAAACCAAGAACAAGCCATGGGGGAATATTTAAGGCCAATCTAATTTAATTAGTCAATTTAAAGGTTAAATGAAGTAATACAGTAGTTAAGTACACACATCCTTTATACTCACTCAACTGATTTTTTGGATTATGCTCTAAGAGACCAAAAATTAGTTGAAATATCTCTGGTCCATTCATACCATTTAATTTTTCCTCCAACACATGACAAAATAGGACATCCTATATTGGAGTCTGCTAATTTGTACAATCACATTTTTCACTATATTAAGAATCATCCATCGATCCATCGGTCCATCGGTCCATCCATCCATCCATCCATCCATCCATCCATCCATCCATCCATCCATCCATCCATCCATCCATCCATTAGTTTACCAATAACTGCTTTATCTTTGTTAGGGTTGCAGTAGATCTGGAGTCTATATTGGGAAAGGTAGGCCTAAGGCAGGAATATACCTACAGTATGATTGAATGACAGCCCATCATGGGGCATCATGTACTACACATCCTTATACCTAATTGGCCAAACCACCTACTGGCATATTGTTGGTAGGAGACATCCTGTAGAACCTGTTGAAAGTTCAAGTAGAACTCATATAGTAAGCCAAACCTAGGACAAAACCATGGGTATCTTGGAGTTAAGAAGCTGCAATGCTACCACAGGAATATGGAGCACTATGAGCATGATCCAAGGCTCTATTCTGATCTAAATAGTTCCTTTGACCATTACCTGAACAACAGTCATTCTCACCTTCTGTGTGATGGTAACCAAGTTGCTGGGAAAACTTAGATGATATCACTGGGGTATAGAGAGATCTTAGGATATCAAGAAACTCCTCTGTGAATATTTCTGAAATGTCTGGTGACACTATCTCAAACATATGTCCAAAATGGTGGCAGTCGGGGCCTAATGGTTAGAGAGCCTGATTCGTAACCCAAAGGTTGTGGGTTCGAGTCTCGGGCCGGCCACGACTGAGGTGCCCTTGAGCAAGGTACCGAACCCCCAGTAACTGCTCCCCGGGCGCCGCAGCATAAAAATGGCTGCTCACTGCTCCGGGTGTGTGTTCACGGTGTGTGTGTGTTCACTGCTGTGTGTGTGCACTTCGGATGGGTTAAATGCAGAGAACAAATTCTGAGTATGGGCCACCGTACTTAGCGTATGTCACGTCACGTCAAATAAGAGGTCCAATCATGCAAAGTCAAAACCCCCTCACAATCACTACCCTAAGATATGCTAGAACCATTACCCATGCCTGGATATTATCACTGCATAACCCATCGCCCGTTCTTATGATATCATTTCAGTAATCAGGGCCAATATTCAAAAGCATGCCATCTATTACATCTCTCCAAATTTCCCACTTGGATTGAAAAAGAACAATACTTGAAGATATAGATTCTGAAAGAGGGATCCAATTCATGTCTCATGTATACAAAGGCCTGAAATTGAAAATTTCACTGTTTTTCATCCCCAAGGTAATGAATAGGCAGAATGGTTATACCATGAGATACAGAGATTCCTCAGCTCTCACTGCATGAGTAACCTTCATGATTTGCACCATTATCTCCTTTGGACTTAATATGAACATTAACATACTCCCTCACTTTTCCTCAGTGTGTCCAAGCCCAATAGCCCTTACTGTTTTTGGTGGTTGTGGAAGCTGCCTAAAGTCCTTGCGGTTAATTAATGAGGGGAAGGAGATGGAGATTTGTGAAGGTGCACATGATTGAGTAAACTGACCTGTAAAAGAACAGAAGATCCAGACAAACAACAGCAATCTTGCCTATAGGTATGTCCATGTCAGATGGTTTGGCATCCTACCAAGGTCCTACATCTGACACTCCCATCAAGAAAATCCTGTAAGACCAGCTGAGGACTTTAAACTATCCCAATACAACTCAGGAGTCTGTAACATTTAACCATTATTGCCTGTTCAGTTCCCAATTTCACATATACTGTAGAAGCTCACAGTTTATTCAGTGTCTTTCAGGAAGGAAAGTATGTGATGTAAGCAGTCATCACAATACACTTAAGGTCTAAAAATGTTTCTGTTTAAATGAAGCTGCTATATTAGTTCTGTGTCTTCAAAAAAAGATTAGAGCAATTTGTGAAATTCCCTTTTTTTGATAAGCTAGTGACGCACGACACACCCACCAACCCACCAACCCACACACACACACACACACACACACACACACACACACACACGCACGCACGCACGCACGCACGCACGCACGCACACACACACACACACACACACACACACACACACACACACACACACACACACACACACACACACACACACACACACACACACATTGCCTTCTTGCTATTGCTGCCATCTGCTGGTACCATTACAAATAGCACCATTTCAGGATTAGTAAGACTAAGAGTAGTTTTGTATCGTACTTTAATAATTAATTATGGTATTGATTTTGTTTTACAGTTGTTTCAGAAAAATACAGCAGGTATGTGTCTTACAGTTCCTTTTATTATCATAAATCAGGGTGTGTTGGAGCTTATTTGTTCTGCATTTTTGCTCTCCAGGACTGCAATGTGCAAGCCCAAGCTTAGAGCATACCAGCCATAGCATCTTATTGATAAATAAATGTATTTAAATGAAAAAATAACTCCAATGTTCCAAAAAATATGAAGACAAAATAATTAGAATGTACTGGCATAAAAACAACCCCAGTTTGTTCCACATGTTTCTGAGAAACACAAAGAAGTGTAAACTCCTCTGTTCTGAAGATGTGGAGAACTTCAAGTTCCAGCTTCACCTCTGACTGAGACACAGAGCTCACACTGGGGACTCCTTCACCACATCATACACACCCACACACCCACACACACACACACACACACACACACACACACACACACACACACACACACACACACACACACACACACACACACACACACACACACACACACAGAGCTGATGTTTAGGTTTATGTAAATTGTGAGATGAGCTAAATGTTGGGTTCATGTAGTCATTAATATGACTGATAGGTGAGAGAAAGAGAGAGCGAGAGAGAGAGAGAGAGAGAGAGAGAGAGAGAGAGAGAGAGAGAGAGAGAGAGAGAGAGAGAGAGAGAGAGAGAGAGAGAGAGTTTTGCTGTTGTGGACTCAAAGCCATGAATTCCTGAAGCTTTTCCTGGGCAGTATTTGAGAGCTAGATGTTGATCTCTATAGATCCTGTTTAACATAATACAAAATGTCTCTGGGTGCACTGAAACAGTAAACATCGAATAAGCAAATAATGTGGAGCTCTAGAGCTGTATAAACCCAATCCTCTGTTTTATAGTGTGCTGTGATTCTGTATGAGAGCAGCATACTGAGTTTTTCATTAGGTGTGAGACAGCCTCTAATGGGTGTGTAATGGAGGAGTGCTACTGTAGCGGCCTCTGCCCACCTGCACACAGCTCTCTGAATGGACATTTCATAAATCTGCTGTTTAGCCAGGCAGAGAGAACCTTCCCCTCTCGGTTAGCCTGCACACCCCGTCTCCACCTCTCCTAATCAGAATGTGTTAGCTTCGCTGCTCAGAAATATGAGAATCATTTCCACAATCAAAACTGGGTCCTCAGGGCTAACGGTTATTTTACCTCCGAGATCAAGCCAACGTCGGTGGAGTTTAAAGAGATAATTCATCACTGTGTGTAATAAACTTTTATTTAATACATTGCTGCATTAAATGCACAGTGCCTAAAAAACCTTAAAGTATGAATTTATAAAAAAATAGTCATGAAGCCAAAGACATTATTTATACAAAGGAGCCATTTAAAATCATAAGAGATGCTATCCTAACATGTCAGCTCAAATGTTGACTCGTACATGTATGGATACTTTTATTTTTTAGGATATATGAGGCTTGTTTTTTTTATTGTAACATTTTTATAAAAACGTAATCATTCTTAAGGTCTCCAGAACACAAACTTAAACTCTCTCTCTCTCTCTCTCTCTCTCTCTCTCTCTCTCTCTCTCTCTCTCTCTCTCTCTCTCTCTCTCTCTCTCTGTATAATATATATATATATATATATATATAATATATATATATATATATATATATATATATATATATATATATAATATATATATATATATATATATATATATATATATATATTATATATATATATATATATATATATATATATAAAATGGTATAGGATGAATAGAATGGGGGGGGGGCATAGAAGCCTTTATTATCGCCACATATACATTACAGCACAGTGGAATTCTTTTCTTCACATACCCCAACTGAGGAGGTTGGGGTCAGATTTCAGGGGCAGCTATGATACAGCGCCCCTGGAGCAGGGAGGGTTTAGGGCTTTGCTCAAAGGCCCAGCAGTGGCAGCTTGGCAGTACGGGACCTTGAACCCCGATCCTCCGATCAATGACCTAGGGCCTTAAGCAGTTGCGCCACCACTGTATACAGTAGATTATGATTTATGTCTTAATTTTAAAATCTAGAACTTACTATTTTTCTTGCTATATGTCAGAGAGCAAACAGTACATTTTAATAAATCCATAGCCAATTCTCTCTCTGTGTGTGTGTGTGTGTGTGTGTGTGTGTGTGTGTGTGTGTGTGTGTGTGTGTGTGTGTGTGTGTGTGTGTGTGTGTGTGTGTGTGTGTGTGTGTGTGTGTGTGTGTGCATGTCCTTATCAATACAAGCACAGCTGCTCGGTCTAACAGCTTCCCAAACAATTTTATTATATGAAGCGTACATACAGTCTATTAAAAAAAAAAAAAAAAAACAATATTGGAAGGAACTTATTTTAATCATTTTGTTTTGTTCTGATGTGTGTGTTATCTTAAGGTTGGAAAGCCAGTAAGTACGGCAACATTAAATTATTTGTTCTCGTCAAAGGGAACTTACTGATCTTTTATATTTCATTTCTAAGCTCTGTTGTTGTTTTAAATGTATTTTTGTGACTTTGTGTTTTTATGAAGCAAGAGAAGAGAGAATAATGTGCACATATTTTTATGGTCCATTTCTGACTCCTGCTCAGCGTTCCTGTTACAGTCTCTGGACCCAAAAAGTGCTTAATGAAGATAAATGAATGAACATTGTTATGATTTGATCAACTCATTATTTTTCAAAAAAACATCATACGAGTTTGTCTGACAAACTTTCTAACAATACAAACATAATGCTTTAACACATTTACTTAAATACATTTTCTGTGAAGTAACTAACTTAAGTTAAGTAATGAAAATGTATTATAGTACAAATTCACTTACCTTAAAAAGTCCAGGTGTTTGGTTTTTACTGCGCTATTGATTTTCATGTCCTCAGTGGTCATATCTTTTGCATTTATAACACTGTAATGAAGCATTTTGAATTCTTAATATTCTTCACTTATCCCAGCTTGTTAGGAAGTTGGCACCATGATATTGTGCTCCTGGAGCAGAGAAGTTTAAGGTCCTTTCCCAAGGGCCCAACAGCAACAGCTTGGCCACTGCTGGTAACCCAGAATATTATTGAATAGTTATTCATTTTGAGATAGAATTAAACACACTGATCTTCATACTCAAATTCCTGTTAACACAATTAACAATTTTTAAGTCTACTACACAAATATAGAAGAGAAATTATTTATAATATTTGGATTATTAAGAGTGGATGACTCTAATTTCTTCTCATGTTTTTTTTTATTCATGTCTTCTCAGGAAGTTTTTCCTTGCCATTGCCACTGTCACTTCTACCTTATTCACTGGGGATACATTTAAAAGTAGATTAAATTTTACCTCCAGATTTCTGTAGAGCTGCTTTGTGAGCATGTCCCGTGTTAAAAATAGATTCTCATCATTTGGCAGACATCCTTATCTAGAGCAGCTAAAGTTTAATCTCATTTTTGACAACTGACGGTTAAGGGCCATGCCAGGGGGCCCAGCAGTAGAAGCTTGGAAGTCCCAGGATTCGAACACACAACCTTCCGATCAGTAGTCCAATCCAGTACCTTAACCACTAAGCTACTGTACCTCATCCCTTGAAGAAAGGAAAATAAGACATAAAATAAAGAAAGAAAAAATAGAGAATTGAACTAAGCAGAGAAAAATATTGTGCAGAGATATCTATTGTTCATAATTAAAAATAACTTGCTAACAAAGCTACAGTCGAATGTTACAACTTGTATATGTAAAATAAAACGCCTGATTCGAATGACAGTAATTCTGAGTTTAAGTCATTAAACTGCAACTGTTTTTTTCTCTCAATACCGAGACATGGATCTGTGTAATACTTTCTTATACTTAAATTCAATACAAGACAAAAAACACCTTAAAGACAACATATATTTGATTATTGCATACAGTTCCAGTCAGAAATGCTTGGCATTATCATGCTAAGATCCTTGACAAGTCCCTAAAGTTATCCTAGATTGCACATTCAGCAGAAATCAACATCAACATACTTCCTATAGTACTCCTGTGCCAGCTGTTCCAGAGTTAGACAACAAAATATGATTATGTCCTCAGGATGGCTTCAATCAGGAGAAATCACTGAGCATTCAGTGTTTCTAATTTGGATCATATCAACTATGTAGCATATTTTACAACGTCTCATCCAAATGCAATAACATGCTTTCCGCTATGGAGAAGATCGTTCGTCAACATGGCCTACATTTGTGGTTCCTTCATCTTGAGGTAATTGCACCACGGGGGTGTGGGAATGATGTTTCATTTTCATTTAGCCACTTGCCTTACATTAAGTGAAGGAATTAAGAGGCTGTAATTGCGTTCCCATCTCTAACTGCCTGTGAAAACAGAATTGCAGAAGCAGCAAAATCCAACCGCAGCTGACCCGAGAAAACACATTCCCTGATGAGCGATCAGAAACCCTTAAAGTGATAGCTCAGTATTTTATGATTTGAACTCATTTAGCTTTTGCAAGGTTAGTCATTTCATTGTTCTTTGCTTTACTCTGGAGGAAATTAAGTCAAAAACCAAAGTCTAAGATCAACTCAATTATCTTTTCTACAGTGTGTAGGTGAGCTAATCAGGTGGATAAAAAAAAAAAGAAGTAAATAATATATTTAGACTTTAAACAGCTTTTTAGGATGAAAAAGCAAAAAAAAAAAAAAAAAAATCCTGAGAGAGAAAGCAAGAGAGAGTGTGAGAGAGAAGAGAAAAAAAACTATTAATTTAATTTTGCTCTGTAGAGCAAAAGAAATAGAAAAAAAAATTCAATTGTCCTTTTGTTGGGATAAAGAGCAAAAAAGACAGATAAAGAGAGGGATAGGGAGACAGTGACAGAGAGAAAATAATTTTTTTCAGATTTGCACCATTGAGAAAGCGAGTGAGAGAAAGCAAAAAAGATAGAGAATGAAGCGTGAGAGAAAGAGATAGAAAGTGGAAAAAGGAAACAAAGAAAATTATTATTCAATATTGCTTTGTTGAAAAGAGAGAGAGAGTGTGTGTGTGTGTGTGTGTGAGAGAGAGAGAGAGAGAGAGAGAGAGAGAGAGAGAGAGAGAGAGAGAGAGAGAGAGAGAGAGAGAGAAAGAGGAAACGGAGAGATTATTATTTCAGCAAATGAAAGAGAGGAGGGCAAAATAAAGGATGAGAGACAAAGACAGAGACCAAAAAAATGGTAGGGATGAATGAGAAATTTAGAGGAGACAATGAATGAGAAATTTATAGAGAAACAGAAACTGAAATAAATTGTTCTTTTTGAGAGAGAGATAGAGAGAGAGATAGATAGAGAGAGAGAGAGAGAGAGAGAGAGAACGAGAGAGAGAGAGAATTATTATTATTCCTTTCTTCCTTGGTTGAGTTAATGACAGCTAAACTGTTGCTGAGAGTGTGAGTAATGGAAGAGTTTACATTAATCCTTCTTGGTGTGTTTGTTTGTGCACTCTCAGGCATTCATACATATAAATGAATGTTCAAATCAACATAATGAGCTTTTTATACGACTCAATTCAATTTTACTCTGCAGAGTGTTTGTCAATTTCACTGTCGCTACAAACTGACAAAATGCAAAATGCACAGGGAATAACTAAACATTAGACTTTAATAAAATTCTCTCCGGACAAAGAGAAGGATAAGACTTGTACACAATAACAACAACAACAAAGTAGAGAAAAAAAAGGTAGTAATTTTGCAATGATTACAGGGTCGTGAATGTATTAGTCACTGTCACGTGGCTCGTCGGAGCGATTGAATGAGAAGTGACTTGTTGACAGGAGAAAGGAAATGGCCTTGGTTTATTTATTTACATATTCAATGTTTTTAACATTTAACCGTTTTAACATTTCACAGTCCTGAAAGATGAGGTCAAGAAAAGTCAAATTCTCACTTTGTGTAACAACAAAAACTGAATAATAATTTCAGACAGCTCCAAAAGAACTAGCATGCATACACACTCTGTGATCACTTTATTAGGAACACACATGCAGTTATCCAATCAGCCAATCATGTGACAGCAGAACGATGTATAAAAACGCACAGAGACAGGTTTACATGAATGAGGAAAAATAAAAGTGAGCTCAGTGACCTTTTCAAAGCTGTGGCATGGTAATTGGTAGCAGATGAGATTGTTTGAGTATTTCAGAAACTGAGGTTTACACAGAATAAGGCCAAAAACAAATACAAAACGTAACTCTTCTTTACATTTACAGCATTTGGCAGACTCATTTATACAACTGAGCAATTCAGCTTTAAGGGTCTTGCTCAAGGGCCTACAGGTGGCAGCTTTTTGGCACCGGGATTCAAACTCGCATCCTTCTGATTGACAGTCCAACACCTTAAACACTGAACTACCACTTCCCCAATAAAGGGTAAAGGTTTCTTGCAATTAAGGGTTAAGTGTCTTACACAGGGTGCCATCAGTGGCAGCTTGGTGGACCAACATCTTATCCACTGACATCCCACATCCCCTTTGTACATCCATGCAGGGCAGAAAAGCATCTCAAAGGAATTGCACAGTTAAAAAAAAAATGAGGCAGATTAAATACAACAGCAGTAGAACCCACTGGATTCCACACGACTGAATTCGACGCATCAGTTGCTACAGGATCAGCTCAGCAGGTGATGTTTTTTCCCCATACAATATCAGCTGAATTGGACCAAAATGCAATTTTCTCCTTTTTCACTTTTGGACTTTAAAATGCTGCTATACTAATTTACTTATGATTAGGATACATGCAAATGTGAACCTCATGTCTATAGTTCAGAAAAGTCTATAGTTCAGAACTTTCTGTATTTATATCTATATAGTAAAAAAAATGAATATATTTACTTGGCCTAGTTTGTTAGGGTTCTATATACATGTATTACATTTACATTTTCTAATTTGTCTAAAAATGAATGCAAAGTTGAATGGCTATGTAACATCTGGCCAGTGTGTGTGTGTGTGTGTGTGTGTGGACACAGGGTGGGTGGATACGGGTGTTTATGTATCGTTCTTTTTATAAACCCGAGTCGTCGACTTCATGGTGAATTCAATCTGGCCAATACTTTTGTGCATGCATATGATTTCCACAGCCGTTCAGAAAGTACTGGGAGTTTCTCTTGGCAGGCCATTAGGATTCACGCGGTCTGTTTTGTGTGCGGCTGCCGTAGATAGCGTGCGGCTGTCAGCAGAATCATTTCAATGCTAATTTCCATGACATTCCAGATAACTTGTAGCAAACTCCCTGTCAGTGGAGGGAGGAGGAGGGGAGTCGGTGGGGTGGATCATTTTCTGCTGCTGCATCAGAATCACAGAGAGCCGTCTGACATGAGGTTGATTTATAATCACATAGGGATTTGTGTGTGTACACAAACACACACTCGTGCTCACACAGTCACACTGAGACAAATATACACTGTTTTAGATGGAGGGGAAGAAATATGATCCTGATTTTATTATGCAAAGAGGCAACATATTAAATATTCAGGAGCAATGCATTTGAATCTTATCACTTTTATCACTAAGTCACTTTTGCATATCCATGAGCCTGGAATGATTCAAAGTATTTATACAGCAATAGATGTAGACCTTCACTAGATGTAGAAGTATTCAGACTCAGCGAATACTTTTTTGTTTCTGAGCTTGTGTGGCTTTAAGATAGAAGAGAAAAAATAGTCATGCAGCGGAATCCGAACATCCATCCTTTACCCATCCGTGTCCTACAGTGGATCCATGCAGGGTATCAGTGTGTGTGCTGATCCCCTTCAGACTGATACTTTTCTCACACAATTTCTATTCTAGCTTCTATTTTTATGATTATTTTTTTCTATTTTGCCTTTAGAAATAATTGACCATAATATAATTGAGAAAATGTGTGCTGTATTATGAGGACACAACAATGATGGGTTATTTAAAGGGAAATTATCATACACTTTTATAACACAGTCCTTTTTCGGGGCAGTGGTGGCTCATGTGGTTAAGGCTCTGGGTTATGGATCGAGGTTCAAACCTCAGCACCGCCATGCTGCCACTGTTGGGCCCTCGAACAAGGCCCTTAACACTCACTGCTCAAGAGATGCTGTATCATGACTAACTCTGTGCTCTGACCACAACTTCCAAATTTGGGATATTTGAGAAGAAAGAATTTCACTGTGTTGTAATGTATATGTGACAAAATAAAACCTTCTATTCTATCTACAGTCATAAACATGAATGATAAGACACATGATGTACAGACACACCTTCCAAATGTTTGGACACACCACCTTTTCAACAGGACAATGACCCCAAACACACCTCCAGGCTGTGTAAGGGCTATTTGACCATGAAGGAGAGTGATGGGGTGCTGCACCAGATGACCTGGCCTCCACAGTCACCGGACCTGAACCCAATCGAGATGGTTTGGGGTGAGCTGGACCGCAGAGTGAAGGCAAAAGGGCCAACAAGTGCTAAGCATCTCTGGGAACTCCTTCAAGACTGTTGGAAGACCATTTCAGGTTTTCTTGAAGCTCATCAAGAGAATGCCAAGAGTGTGCAAAGCCGTAATCAAAGCAAAAGGTGGAAGAACCTAGAATATGACATATTTTCAGTTGTTTCACACTTATTGTTATGTACGTATATAATTCCACGTGTTAATTCATAGTTTTGATGCCTTCAGTGTGTGAATCTACAATTTTCATAGTCATGAAAATAAAGAAAACTCTTTGAATGATAAGGTGTGTCCAAACTTTTGGTCTGTACTGTAGCTTGAGGCTGAATGTAATATTTGAGAAGAATTTTAGTAAAAAAAAACTTTTTAAAATATCTATTAGTTAAGGAATAAAGCACTTCAGCACATTCTGTTATAGGACAATATTTAACAGTGGGATGGTGTGATGATGTGATGCTCCAAATAACATATCCTGAAGTTATTATTCTCTCTTATACCACAACAATGTTAATGATTACAATTTTCTAATTACAAAAAAGTGACATGAATGAATGAATGAATGAATGAATGAATGAACTCCACATGGTCTCTGAGGACAACAACCTCCTAATCAGTACACAATTGTCGGACTGTGTTTGACTATTTAGAAAGGACATAACTCATAATTACACCCACCATAATTACACCCACCCAAATGAGGATGAGGTTCCCCTTTGAGTCTGGTTCCTCTCAAAGTTTCTTCCTCTTCCATCTAAGCAATATTTCTTATGTTCTGTAAAGATGCTTTAAAAATATATCCATTGTTAACATAATGTATAAAATAAATGTAGATGGAATAGAATAGAATTGAATTGTATGATACTGGAAAGTTTTTCCATGAACGTTACCTAAATTTCTTCTTACAGAAAACCAAATAATCTTAAATCTGTATCCCAGAGACCAAAAAAGGAATTTGTGCCTATTTTTGTTTGCACTCCTGTCACGTCACACTCCATAGCAGGGGTTAATGACTCATACGAAAGTAGACACTTAGGCTTAAAGAACTTGCAGAATTTCACAAGTATTTCTATTTTTACCTAGCCTATTAAGAGTACTATATTCATACAAAAATGACAAGAAAAAGTGCTTGCTCATAAGCATCTAAAATTTGAAGGTGTTCAACCACTAAAATTCTGTCTAAGGTTATTTCAAGATTATAAAATAACATCCCGCATTGAAAGCAAACAGAATCCTGGCTCATTTTATACCACACTTGTGTCCAAAAAGTCATTTATATGTAGAAAACAGCATGGAACCCCGGTATACTCCTAATAAGGGTTAATGATCTTTTTTTTTAATTTAAATTACATTTGTTTATTATTATTAGTTGATTAGTTTATAATTCCCAAGTGCCTGAGAACCATTTGTACAGAGTTTCATTGTTTCCGTACTTGACAATAAAGAGGAATCTGAATCTGAATACTACTGATATTTCTTGCAGATGTGGTTCTCACCATTTTTTACATTTTCTTACAGTGATGAAATCATATGACATTATTATTTGTTATTATGACTAGAAGCAATTCACTGGAATATAGTGGATAAAAATATGTCCATACAAACGTGTGACATACAAATGTGTGTCTTTTAAACAGGATCTCAGTAATGGGCCTGTTGTGAGTGTTAGACTGCAGAATTGTTCGATTGCTGTTCACATTGTTGTGCATATTGAGTATTTTTGCATTTACTGTGACCCAGAATGTGTTCAGTAATGTAAGGAGACAGCAGGGTATGTCATTAAGCCAGTCAGAGAAACGAAAAACTGCTTTTCCTTTTCTTTTGGAACAAGAGTGCAATGTAGGCAGAATACAGTAATGGCATAACAAGCATAAAGAGCTCATTTTCTGTTCGCTATCAAGTGAGCCGTCACATCCAGTTAAGAAATAAAACGTGTTTTACATTAAAATTTAAAGAGATTAAAACATTAATATTTAGCATTTAGCATCTGCAGATCAGCTGGATGAGATTCATTCAGGATTCAGTGTCTGTGTCTAGTTTCGTCACGTGCCCTACGGCACTGATGGTAACCGCATGCAGTTCAGTCCTCATGTGGAGTTTAAGCAACAATTTTATATTTTAAATCAAATTTTTACCCTTTCCATAAATATATATGAATGTATAATGACTTATGCATACCTTCATAACATGTTATAACATATTCATAAAATTTCATATACAACATTATATTTGTTTATGAATAGCCATTACAGTTTATAAGACTTTTTAAAAGGCTTTAGAAAATTCATTGTTAAATTGGTACAATTACGTAGCGCTTATAACCCATTATACCACCTTCATAACTTCATCATAACGTACGGTGCAAGCTGGAGCTTGGTGATGCTATAAACACTACTTATAATGCATGCTGTTAACAATTAATAGCCAGTTATAGTCACTTCAGCAAACTGGATTTATTTAAAATGATAACAATATGCATAATGCGTTATAGGTGTTATGTGTTATAATTTGTTATAAATGCACTACAACATATAATGTAAAATTACATTTTTTAAACAATTTATTTGACTTTGAAGCTGTGGATTTTTTTTTGACACACTGTGGTTTAATGTGTTTTCTTTATTATTATTATTATTATTATTATTATTATTATTATTATTATTATTATTATTATTATTATTATTATTATTATTATTATTATTTTCTTTTTTGTGTTGATTTTCTGGTAATATTTGTGTTTTTACCATTCTGTGTGCAATACTGTACATTGCTTCTAGGGTTTAATATAAGTAATCTGAATAGCATCCCTTTTTTGAAACAGCCAATGAGCTCAACTTAAACAAGAACCAATCATCTGTGAAAGTGTCATCAGTTCCAGAAAGCAATGACCATATGAGTAAAATAAGAATCAAATATTAGAAAGAATGAGAGTTATCAAAACAGGAAAACCCAAATTAAAAAAAGGGAATCACAATGGCTGAGAAACTGGTGCAGTGAAGTGCATGGGAGGCGACAGAGATGCAGTCCATGGTGGTCATGACAGCACTGCTGAGCTACATAGAGTTTTGGTAGAGAAGCGGAGGATCACTGGGGTAAATAACTGTCTATACTTCCTAATCCTGCATGTGGTCTTATGTGTATAGGAGTGTGAAGTGTGATGAGGTCAGAACAAGGTCAACATTCAGTATTTACAGTTTACTGAGATGCATCACATTCTGCTATGTGAGAACATCAACTTAAATCCGAAAGCATGTATATTAAATTACTGTCCATTTCCTTGTCCTTGTAGTACAATGTTTTATTTTGAAAAAGAACAAAGGCATGTGTGTGTATGTGAGAGAGAGAGAGAGAGAGAGAGAGAGAGAGAGAGAGAGAGAGAGAGAGAGAGAGAGAGAGAGAGAGAGAGAGAGAGAGAGATGGGGGAAAGAGGGGGAAGGAAGGAAGGAGAAAATAACCTGCAGTTAGCAGTAGACTCCTGAGAGGGGCAGCAGAGGAGCTCATGCTTTTACTTTCTTCTTTTTCCTTCTATATGCACTTAGCAAGTCAAGAGCATTATTTCATTTTTGCTTTATTATTTGACCTGCAAATATCTTAGGTAATTTAGCTGAAACTCATGCCCTTAGCAAATTTGAGGTTCAAAAATTGTGACTATATGTACACACTTTATTTCAGAAACAGATTTAATATATTTAATGAGCTACAGGATCATTTTCATAGAGAAAAAGAAAAGGTCAAGGTAGATGTTTCTCATTCAAATCATTTATTAGAAAAATTATAAAAAATGTGTGTGTGTGTGTGTGTGTGTGTGTGTGTGTGTAGGGTTGGGATTATTATTATTATTATTATTATTATTATTATTATTATTATTATTATTATTATTATTATTTTATTTTAGATCTTGATGTCTGACATTTTTTGACCTTGAAAGGACATTTACCTGCTTCCTGGCCAGAAATCTGCTCAAAAAACAACCAACCAACCAACCAACCAAAAAAATCAACCAACTTTTTTAAAAGCTGAACTGAATGTTTCAGTAACAGCTAGTTTAAATTAACATTAAATTACAGTTAATGTTAGGGTTAGATTCAGGCATAGCATTAAAGGCTCTGTGTGTGTGTGTGTGTGTGTGTGTGTGTGTGTGTGTGTGTGTGTGTGTGTGTGTGTGTGTGTGTGTGTGTGTGTGTGTGTGTGTGTGTGTGTGTGTGTGTGTGTGTGTGTGTGTGTGTGTGTTTGTGTATTCTGTCTTTGTATTTCTGTCACAAAATGTAGACTCAACTCTTACAGTCTCTAAACTCAACATTAGAAATGATCTTTAATGGAATAATTAAAAGGAGGAACAGTGTTGGTTGCAGCTTTCTGGCCTCCAGTAACAGGTGAAAGCTTAGTCTGAGACATCAATTTTTCATTCTAAACTTTGGTACAAATGAAATGAGAACTAATATACCAGCGTGAAATACATAAAGAATTAGGAGATATATTAGCCAGAATAAAATCAGGCTCAGAATTTAAAACAGCTTCATGTAAAATAGCTTCTGGTGCGAGAAATAATATATATTGAAATTACATATTTGAAGTGAATGTTAACACTGCTAATACCGTAGCGTTGGTGAATTCTTGAATGAGATTGGTTAGAAGGTGCTGATTCATTTTTTATACACTTATTCAAATAATGTAGAGGTAGAAGTGGGTGTGGCTAAAGGACATGTATGCAGAACAGGGCATACGGAGCCTTTGGGTGAATATTTGATAAGTTGTTATGAATCATATGCTTGTGGCAGAACGTTGCTTTTCACTGTATAGCAGGTGGTGTGGATAAGTTGCCTTTACGTCATCATCCCTCATCCCATTATTACATAGTCAGTAAAAGTTTACACTTTCAGTATCAGGCATATTTGGCAAATTTGGCCAATTTGATAAAACTACCAATCCTTTAACAAAAACAAAAAAACTTTTCACAAGAAATTTAAATTAAAATCTGCATTCTTGATCCAAATGTTTGGCAAAATGATTAATAAAAGTCTGTCTGTCTGTCTGTCTGTCTGTCTGTCTGTCTGTCTGTCTGTCTGTCTGTCTGTCTGTCTGTCTAGCTATCTATACAATTAAAAATACCATTTGGCACACTTAGGGGTCATTAAAATACTAATCCACAATGAGGCGGATGGGGATGAAGGCAAAGATCACAGATTGAAATACAGCTAAACTGTACTGAAGTGTGATTGGAACTGCAATTAATATCATATTTTAAGGTCAGATAAAATTTTAACTGGTAAACACCTTGGCTCATAACCTCTTGTAGGAATTTAAGCTGTGAGCATACTGTAGATTCTTTAATAAAATGATGAAAAGCTGCAGTCCCAACTGCCATTGTTAAGTCCAAGACTAGGACTAGCTAAGATCGAGTCAAGGTCAAGTCAAGATCACATTTATAAAAGTGAGATCACGCCAAGGTTGAGACTGAAAACCATACGTCATGTGATTTATGCTTTGTGCCAGTGATTAGGATTTATTTTTGAGAAGAATGTGTTATTTCTTTTTAAATGTTGTGCATATGTAAAGAAAATACAACATTTTTTTTTTTTTTACAAACTTTTAGATTACACATATTTTGTGAGACCAATTCCCATGATTGAGTCAAGTACACATTCCATTAATGCCAATTAAGACAAGACCATGTCAATAGAGAAATCAAGAACATAATAGGAGTCTTGGAAGCCTTAGATAAAAAAAACCCAAAAACAATTCCAAATTAAAACAAAATGTTTAAGCCTAAAGTTAGGAATATAAAGGATGTAAAAATGTCCTGTATGAGTTCAGAGTGTCTTCTGGAAGAGTCTAAGTTCTTGTATTTGTTATTAATTTTAGCATGTTTATTCACAGGTAGCACAGTGGAGCAGTGGATAGTAGGTAGTGTTGCTACCTCACAGCTCCAGGAGTCCTGGTTCTATCCTGATCCTCTGGTTGCTGACTGTGTAGAGTTTCTTTCCATGTTCTCCCATGTCCATGTAGGTTTCCTCCAGATTCTCTGGTACACAGCTGTGGGCTGGTGTCCATTTTAGAGTGTATTCCCATCCCATGCCCAGCTTTCCCAGAATAAATTCTGGATCCACTGCAACCCTGGGCAGGATAAAGCACTTACTTAAAATGATGGCTGACTAAATGAATGTTTATTCATTCCCCCTAATTTACATAAAGACTGCCAATCATTCTGGAGTTGACTGTACTGTACCCAGTGAACATCTGTTTTTGAAAAATTGCAAAAATGTTTGTGAATGAATGCAAAGAAGTCATTAGTTGTAAAGTCATGGCACAAATGTGATATGATTGAAGCCTGCACAGTCATTAGCGGTACTTGTTTCAGCTCATGAGTAAAGAGGTGCTTTCGTAACACTAAGTGCAGGCAAGACACATTCATTCATTAACACAACCCATGCTCGAGCTCTCCCAGTGCCACTCTGCTTACAAAGAGCAATAGTCTGATTAATGGTATAGACATCAAACGACACCATGGACAGTGAAGCCATTTATATAAATATTTCCCTTACCTTAATTGCCCTAATTAATAAGATGGGAAAATGTGTTGACTGGGGTGGGCCGTGGTTATATATTATTGGGGACTAGCTGGTTTCTGACAGTCTGGTGGCCCATGAGATTATGGGCCAGTTCACTCAGCTGCAGGTGACTCATTGAAACTGTTATTAATGCTCAGCCCAGTGGAATAAATTATCCGCACTAGGAAGGGCAAAGATCATTATCAAGCAGGAGAATGTGAAATGCACTGATCCCAGGGGAGAGAGTCTAAGGCTTTTTTTTTGAGTGGCGAGGCCAAAAATATATAGATTTTCTTTCTGTTGAAAGTGAATAATTGTAACTGCTAGAAATACCTCTGCACATTTTTATGAGTTGGAATAAAAATAATGTTAAAGGTACATCAAAGAAACTCATTAAAAACATAAACCGGTGAGTTATTTTAACCTTTATTCTGCGTGCTTTGTTTGTGCTTGACAGATCATATTTCAGCATAACTCATCCACTGCATTTAACATTTAACAAAAAATTCATGTTTTTGTGGCTCGCTCTTTATTTTTCTAAAATTTCAGACTCATAAGACAAGAAAACAAACACAAATTGCTACATAAGCATTGGATAAAAGGAGGGGTGTCTGAGAGAGAGTATGCGATGAGAATTAGTTATAATCTAATCCATGGAGTTACTAATTAAAACTAGCTCATTATCCTTGAGCTGATTTGATTGTGCTGTAGCATTCCTAGGCTTGTTCATGTGGGATCTCAGTGGGAGGACTGGGACTGTGTTTAGCAGCTTGTTGGAAACATGAGAGGGCTGCAGAGTTTGGTGCCACAGCACGAGACAAGGGGAAGGTGCTAAGTGGTGATTGGCCTGATGTTCTCTTTTCTCTCAACTTCTCCCAGTGTGCATGAGCGTGAGCGAGAGAGATGGAGAGAGGAAAAGAGGAAGAGAGATGGCTTTTATTTCAATCCCAGCTGGAGTATTATTTTGGAGCTGACAGATGGAACCAAGGCGTTGCTGAAAGGGTCTTGGGGATTGTTCTGTCCTTTTTCATTTCTTTGTTTGAGACGCCTCTACACTCATTTCATAAGTGAATGTGACTCTTGAGTACTTCCTGCATTATGAATATAGCGTCAATTCTGAATGGTCAGCTCAGTATGAGTTTTTGTGATCAATGGATGAATAGTCTTGATATTTTTTCTGTTAAGGTTATTTAGAAGTAGCACATGCTTACCGCTGTTTCATAGAAAAAAAATGTCAAGGTTATGCAGCATTGTTATGGGAACAAGGTTTTAAATGGCACACATTTTTTTGTCAGGATCTAGCCCAAGGTATTTCACATGAGAGTTTTTTTAGTTTGTTTACGTTTTGTGTTTACATGTCTGCCCTGCCCTTGTCTATTCCTTCCTGTCTAATTGTCTTCCTCATTTATCCGTGCAGCGTTGCCTTTGGAGCACGGAATCTTCATCTTTGTTTCGGCTTTGTATTGACTTTGTGTGTTCTGTTTCAGTTTTCCAGTGTTTCCCGGCTTAGTTTGTGTGGTGTGTTTGTGTTATATTTTATTTAATAAATCGTGTTTTTAGCTATCCCTGCGTTTGGGTCTGAATTTTATTCACAAAGACACCACCGTTCCCCTGATGACTTTCCTGGTGGAAACACATAATACCTTAGGGTTCCAATATAAGAATATACTATAAGTAAATACATATATATGAACTATTCTGAACAAAATACCAGTATATTACTGTATATTTGGACATTCCCTCTGTTAACGTTACACAAATGTTAGAGAAACCTATAATTTTATGAGCATTATTAGACATTTGTAAGCCGGACCCAAGGGTTACAGTAAACTGGGATTTAGCAGGTGCAGAAGCTTTACCTTTTTCTTGGCTCTCAGCAATGGAATAGAATGATTTAATACAAAATGTTATTTTTGGTAGTTTTAGTGCATTTTGTATATGAGGTTAACTGCTGTGCTGTGCTGTGCTGTGCTGTGCTGTGCTGTGCTGTGCTGTGCTGTGCTGTGCTGTGCTGTGCTGTGCTGTGCTGTGCTGTGCTGTGCTGTGCTGTGCTGTGCTGTGCTGTGCTGCATGGGGGTAACCAATTGCTTAACCAATTGATGGAGCATAAGCATTTCAAGAAATTATTTCCATCTTAATCAAGTTATACAACTTGACCCAAACTTGCCTTTCCAACGAAGGTAATAATAATAATAATAATAATAATAATAATAATAATAATAATAATAATAATAATAATAGTAATAATTATTATTACTATTGGTATTATTATTATTATTATTATTATTATTATTATTATTATTATTGCTATTATTATTATATGCAAAAACAGCTACAAAAAAAGAAATGTCAGATATTTATATTAATATTTGTGTTATTGTTCCTATTTTATTTAAGTACATTTGCACTGATGTTACCTTTTTAATATTTAATTTATTTATTTATTTGTTTGTTTGTTTGTTTGTTTGTTTGTTTGCTTGTTTGTTTATTTAATTATATTAGGTTGGATACTAAAGACCGACTTATGACGGTTGAAGACCTACTTATTTATGAAACACTTGCACTAGCACTTCCTTCCTTGTTTGTTGCATATATGTTTATTAAAAAAAACGACTTGAACAGTGTTTTAGATTCATGGTATTTTAAATATGTAACCTAGTGATCTGATGTAGAGGGTTAATGTGTCCAATGATAGAGACTTAAGCACTTTTGTACATCGCTCTGGACAAGGGCGTCTGCCAAATGCTGTAAATGTAAATGTAAATATAAATATCTTCATAAAAATGCAAAACCATTCTACTAACAAAATGAACTGACCTCTTTTACCTCTTTGACTAGAATCTTTACTCTTTTGTAGATAAGCTAGGCTGCAAATGTTATTGTGAATTTGGCAAAAACATCAAAAAGAATTGGTTCACATATAGACATTTTTATTGGAACTTATTGACTAATCACTTCTTAAATATAGTGCATGCTTTTTTTAACAGTAGTTAATTTATATTGACAAATTTAACTTGCAGTTAGCAAAGTCTTTAGCAAATATTATTTGTAGCTACTTTATTACCTTTACTTTATTTATTACATATTATTATTTTACACTGTGGAACTAAATGCTGCGGTAAAGTCCCGGTCATTTTCACAGAAGTTATTGTGTTCATTAAAATCCAATATGTGCCAGAATTAACTTCCAGTTACCTCATAACACACTAGCTACTTACACTGCTGTAAAATAAAGTTGTTTTTTTTTCATCTTAGTTGCTCACAGCTAATGTGCAAAAAGTAGCTTATGTCATTTTCATTACGATTTGCTCAGTCACTGAAATCAACATCGAGAACTAAGGAAATGTACTTTACTCTACACAACAGGAATCCGTTCCAACATCACGTAATGACATGTTATACATTTTCAGAGTTAAGCTCTTGGAAGATATTTTAACTTTAAAACCAATTCTTTTCCTGATTTATCTTTCCTGACATAAGACTATTTCCTCTAGCAGGAAGCATTGTAAATATCCAAATTACCTCATCTAACCTTGCATTTTGCAATGAATGGTGAAAGTCAGCATGATTTCTGTTCTACATTCTATGTCTTCTTACATTGTCAGCTTTTATGCTTCCACTTTAGCAAACAACACAATAATC
>NC_062530.1:20814839-20854839 GCF_022655615.1 Tachysurus fulvidraco | reverse complement strand
ACAGACCAGTGCTTAGTAATCCAACCCCCTTCCTGCCTTACGGCTGTGAAAAAGACGAGACGTTAAATTAAATAAACTTTAGCCAGGTGCAGGTGTGTGAGCTAAAAAGGGCAAGGATAAATCCAGGATATGACCTGGTGATGCTTGAAAGGTGTTCATTTTTCTTGTGAGCTAGCAGCACATCTATGCCCACACATGAACATATTTTAGAGTCCTGTATGCAGTGCACAGTACTTGTCTACTCATGACACAGGGGACTTAGATAAAACAGTGATAAGACAGGAATGAGGATAAAACTGGAATTTGAGTACAATTTGATACGATAAGTCACTTTTAGTTTTCAGATAAAAATTACGGTATATAGATATAGTTATACCTGATGCCACGCAGATGCATCTAGACACTTTCAGGAATGAATTTCTGCAATATAACATGGCTTGTATTCCACTTAATGCAAACTTGAGATCAAAAGCAGGCATGAGTTGAAGTTGATGTCTGGACTAAGGTGAGAACTGGAAAGCAATGAGTGCTCTCTCTCTCACTCATTTTCTACCGCTTATCCGAACTACCTCGGGTGACGGGGAGCCTGTGCCTCAGGCATCATCGGGCATCAAGGCAGGATACACCCTGGATGGAGTGCCAACCCATTGCAGGGCACACACACACACTCATTCAATCACACACCACGGACAATTTTCCAGAGATGCCAATCAACCTGCTATGCATGTCTTTGGACCACGGGAGGAAACCGGAGTACCCGGAGGAAACCCCCGAGTCACGGGGAGAACATGCAAACTCCACACACACAAGGCGGAGGCGGGAATCGAACCCCGACCCTGGCAAGGTGTGAGGCAAACTTGCTAACCACTAAGCCACCACCATGAGTTCTTTTATATGTTATTTTTATTTATGTAGCACATCGTTGCTTTGTAGCTAAGTTTTACTTTATTAAACTAGAGATTTCGAGCTAACTTATGAGCCAAAGTTTGTCAATGTGTGGGGAAAAAAAATAGTTTATCTTGCTGCATAGCTAAGTTTCTAATTAACACATGACCTGTGAACACCTAGTTTGTATGGACCACCTATATGTTGCGCCTTAGGTATTTTTTTCCCCACAATGCTGATTTATTACTATATGTCTGATTTATTATTTGTGCCCTAAGGCATGACTGTATTCAGCCATAGCTCGTGTTACCTCAATCTCATATGGATTCTCTCACAACTTGCTCTTGTATTGTTTAAACGAATTTTCATTTTCATCATCTTTTGAATGCTCAGAGTGACAATGCACACATTTGTGCCAGAGTCTATCCTCTGAACACTTTTTGAGGGTGCTTTGTAGAAATACCACCAGTACCAACACGCCATTCCATCACTGAGTACCACACATAAACCTTTACACACTCATTCACATCTGAAAGCATTTTTACATAAACTAAATCACAGACTGACATGGAGGATGTCAAAGGAAACTAACACACCCATGGAAACTCTACACCCGAGTAACCCGAGCTTAAGACGTTACGATATATATCCACCACATCTAGCTCGTATCCACCACACGGTAATCCCACATTCTAGCATTGTTTATATCATCTTTTTTATTGTGAAATAATGTGTTGCATCAATAAGATACCTTCTTCACCTGATATGTGGATGTGGTACAAGAAGCAGCTTGCTTGCACAGCTGATTAAAGATTTTTGTCTGAAATATCCTGTTTCTCTGGAAACATTATGTACCTTACTGAATAAGGCATTATGCAGCTTTGCTTTATCACATAACAAATTCCAGTTTGGAATGGTGTGACATGTGTTTCCTCTGAGATACGTGTAGCAAACATTTTTCCAACTGCTGCTCGTGTTGCATCACAGGTAACTTAACACACAGTATTATCTTCCCTGTTCTGTCAGAATGGCCAATCTGTCAGCATTCAAATTCATAACATCCACATGTTGTGCCACTCGGAAGCCCAAGACATGTTTAACACACTAAAAAATATGCAAATAGTTATAAAATAAATAATTTAATTCGATAAGAATCGATTGATCTTGATTGTTCTTACCAATTGCTGGTCCATGTTGATGTCTATCAGGTTAAAAGACAGGAGATGATCCTTCGCTCCTACAAAAAGCCGACCTTTCTCCTCATCCAGTAAAAATAAGTGGTAGGCCGAGCTGTTGGCCAGTCCGTTGAAAGTAAACAAGTTGTTTGACTCCAACATTTCTGTGGGAAGGAGAAGAGACTCTTAATATTAATAAAGTATTACAGTTAAAATATTTGCAGTGGCCTATAGTTCTAAGAAAACTGTTTAACCAAAGGCTGCTCGTCTTACTCCGCTCTTTGTATCATATCATTACAGCCATTAAGTTTGAAAGACCATTGTTCGTATCTGTAGACATTTTCCAACCACATGTCACCACTATGGTCTCCGTGTTGAGCGAGCAGGCTTTTAGAGGGCAGGAGGAGAATCAACAGAATGAGGATCGGGCTCCATCACAGAACACTTCTGCACGGTAGCTAGCCTACTTCTTTTCCTGTGGATGGTGAGTGTGACGTGTGAGTGTGGTTTTGGCCATAATAAAGCTGAAATCACTGACTCAGTTCCTTCTCTTTCCATTTCCCTGCTATCACACACACACACACACACACACACACACACACACACACACACACACACACACACACATACACACACTTTATGAAATATATTTGCTTGTCTTTGGTGCTGTCTGTGTCATTCATGCTTGGTGGAGCCGAGAATTACGCAAGTAGAGCCATGTGGCCTCTGAAAGTTCAGTGCCAGGTTAAGTTAGGGCCACAGCCAGGGCAGATCTGAACAGACAAGCCTTACTATAACAGTGGAGTAAGTAAATCTGTAAATATTGTATACTGCATTCTAAATACTAATGTTTACAAAGTAGGAAATAAAATAAAAATAAATATTTGCAATTAGAAAATCAGGACATAGCTCAAATATAAAGATGTAAAGATGTAACAGACTAAAATTTGCAAAAAAAAAAAAATCATAACATCAGCAACTGGAATAACATCAATTCAAAATACTACATAACTAGATTATTGGTACATCTATACACTATAATAGCAGCAACAAACAACCAAACAACTACATATGTGGCAAAATAAGAGAACATATAGCTAGGATCGGAGGGAGTTGAAAAACAAATAGCTATGCCTTTTTAATGCATCTGTAAAAGAATTCATTTCTTAATTCAGCCTCCATTATTAGTGTCTGTGTATTTTTCTTCATCAATACACATCTTTTAAAAGTTCATCCCAGTCAATCTTAATTCCAAAGGCTTTGACCTTCAAGATGACCCACTGAGGCACAAACGTGCACACACGGCGTGCAAATAACACCTTAAGCAGCGAAAAAAAAACTGAGACTAAGCAAACAACACATCCAGCACTACACCTGGAAGCCCTGCTGTTCATCTAATAGCATCCAGCACTTCCTGGTTTGGTTAGTTATGGTGTATATGAACAAATTATGGGGCCATAAAATTTAAATCTGAGCCACAAAAATTTTTCTGCAATATCAAATTTCTCGAAGTAGTTCCAGTAAGTGTAGCTATAATATAAGTTACAAATAACACTAACTATTAATGAACACGGGTAGCCATTTTCAGCCGGAAATCCAAAGAAAGAAATGTAATCCAGTAAATATGAAATGTTAAAAGGGAACAGCTGAAGGTGAGAATGGTCCGGGTTTAGGAGCCAGAGCAGGAGAGGTGACGAGAGAGCTCTAATTACACACCGTGACCTGAAGGAAAATGAGATTTTCCCTGCGGCCACCCGAGAACGCTTTCAAACTGCACCCCAGAGCAACATTAGTACTGAGTGAGATGTGTTAGACACCTCAACCTGTTATTACAGCCTGTGAGTGTGTAAAGCAAAGTCTGGGATTTGAATGCAAACTCACTCTTAACTCACCACAGCTCCATCTCATTCTCACATCAGCTGCAGGTATCACATACGAGCAGCTGGCTAGTCTCCAGACAGTGACTAATGCTATCTGAAACCTTTTCTGCTCTACATATAATGCTAGGACAAACATACACTTAATGCTACCACTATGTTTTGTGTGAGTGTTAAGATTAAAGAAGATGCATAAGAGAACCCTCACTCACTCTCACACTCATTTTCCACCGCTTATCCGAACTACCTCGGGTCACGGGGAGCCTGTGCCTATCACAAGCGTCATCGGGCATCAAAGCAGGATACACTCTGGACAGAGTGCCAACCCATCGCAGGGCACACACACACTCTCATTCACTCACACATTCACACACTAGGGACAATATTTCAGAGATACCAATCAACCTACCATGCATGTTTTTTGATTGGGGGAGGAAACCGGAGTACCCATTGGAAACCCCCAAGGCACGGGGAGAACATGCAAACTCCACACACACAAGGCATAGGCGGGAATCGAACCGAGAATCGAGGTGTGAGGTGAACGTGCTAACAACTAAGCCACCGTGCCCCCATAAGAGAACCCATATTTTAAAAAAAAACATATCCAAAGTTACAGTACATATATCCAACCACTGCCACTTGCTAGAACTAGCAAAATCTTTCATATCTTATAGATTCAAGTGTTGCACAGTGTTTCTAGCTTCGTACCCTGCAGTTTATTCGCAATTGTGTTTTTATATCTTGTTTTTCATGGATGTCTCCTAGGGTCTTTTCTTTCTGTTATTAATTTCAAAAAGCTTTCATTATTATGTTACTAATAAATATACACAAATTATCAGTGATACAATATATAAATATTCTATAAATATAAGTGGTTACTTGTCTACATTTGCTGCTATTGGACATTTTACATTTATAATATATATATATATATATATATATATATATATATATATATATATATATATATATATATATATATATATATATATATATATATTAAAAACATCAGATTTTTGGGTGTTGGTGGCAGTGGTGGTAGGGTGTGTGTGTGTGTGGGGGGGGGGGTATTGTCTTTGCAATAATCATATTTCTCTGTATGTTGCTACTGTACTGGATGCTTGAATTTTCTCCAGGATCACTAAAGTATCTATCGATCTTTTTATCTATGAGCTGACAGGTTTGTTTCTGGATCTCAAATCACTACTCTACAACCTTGGTGAGCAGAAAAGCATCTCATCAGCAGACTACATCAAGTTCAGCTAAGGACAGGTCAGGTCTTCATCAGTGAACACTTGATAACTTAATAAAACCACACGGAAGTCAGAAATTATCCCGATCCTAATATTTATAAGTTGCTCAATGTTCCAGTGTCACCCAGATGAGAATGAGGTTCCCCTTTGAGTCTGGTTCATCTCAAGTTTTCTTCCTAATATCATTTCAGAGAGTTTTTCCTTGTCATTGCTCATTAGGAACAAATCTAAATATAAATTTTACATTTTATAATTTGTTTTCTGAATTTTCATATTCCTGTAAAATTTGTTAAAAGCATTATACAGATAAAACTGAGTTCATTTGAACTGAACAAGAAGTTGACTCTATAGGGGTGTGAGATAAAAGGAAACCTTCTTCAAGTCTTCAAATGTCTTGTTAATGATTTTTTTATTTTTTTATTTTTTTGTATTTCTCATGATCTGAAGCATGTTACGAGATTTATAGTTAATAATTTCACAGATTTTTTTTATTTAATTTCACTGACAGCAGAAATGTATTAGTGCAAAAATAAAGAGTTAAAACCTAACTTTAATGCAATGGAAATATTTGGCAAAATGATAAGACTAGAAGTAGAAATAGACAAGTGACTCCATCACTATGAAGACCTTCTGCTGGAACCTGTCCATTTGGCAAAATGACTAAAACTGAACACTCACTAAACATGTTTGAGGACCAGAAAGAGACTCAGAGTGACTTGAATTTAACTGAATCCACTGGCATCACACACACACACACACAGCATTTAGCAGACATCCTTATCCAGAGTGACTTACATTTTTTATTTCATTTTAATTCATACAACTGAGCAATTAAGGGTTAAGGGCCTTGTTTAGGGGCCCAGCAGTGGCACCTTAGTGGACCTGGGATTCAAACTCATGACCTCCTGATCAGTAGTCCAATACCTTAACCCCCCCAACCAACACACACGCACGCACGCACGCACGCACACACACACACACACACACACACACACACACACACACACACACACACACACACACACACACACACACACACACACACACACACACACACACACACACACACACACACACACATGCATTCTACCCTGCTCTTCATAAACTCTAAAATGTTATGAAGTGTGAACGTATCACACATAATCCTCTGACTGTTTTTTTTTGACTGGTTTAATGCCTCTTCTTAAATAAAGAGAGAACATTTTGTGTGTGTGTGTGTGTGTGTGTGTGTGTGTGTGTGTGTGTGTGTGTGTGTGTGTGTGTGTGTGTGTGTGTGTGTGTGTGTGTGTGTGTGTGTGTTTGTGTGTGTGTGTGTGTTTGTGTGGGTGTGTGTGTGTGTGTGTGTGTGTGTGTGTGTGTGTGTGTGTGTGTGTGTGTGTGTGTGTGTGTGTGTGTGTGTGTGTGTGTGTGTGTAAAACTATCCTTATTGTTGTCTTTTTTGCTGTGGTCCTAATAAAGCAATTGAGCAGATCCACCTGTGTCTCCAGAACATTCTGTACTGTAGCTAGCAGGCACAGCAGCCCTTCACTAAAAACAACTTAATTCCATTCATTGGTATTTATTGTAGAGATAATGAGCATTAAGATGATAGTGGGAGTCAAACTTCTAACATAGCTTACTAACATTTCTTACATTCCTCCAATTTGGTTTCCTCCAATGATACAGCTCTTTATGGAGTTAACCTGGTGTTACTTTCTCTTGTTATACAAGGAAGAGAACAAACCTGGGTATGTTGTTATAGGAAAACATCAGCACCAATCAACAGCAGTATGATGTAATGTTTTAAGCAAACCCTAAAGTTCACTATTTTCCTCTAACAGCATATCCTGAAGTGTTTCGTTCCTCTTGTAATACAGCAATTTGCCAATGATTACAAATTACGAATAAATAACGAACAATGGCTTGCGTTTATAGTTACATTTGAGGTTGTGGAGGGTCTGTAAAACAATTAGTCTCGGATACTTACATTATAACATTTAGAAATGCTTGTTACATTACCAAACCTTTGTTTTTATACCCTCTGTAGATGTTAAAAAGATGCATCATGTTACAGACAAACCAAAAATGTAAAGCCCTCTTCCTTAATTCTTAATGCTTTCTTAAGCCATTTATAACTATTACATTCCTGTGACTGAAAGTTTACAGGTAAAGTCGCAGCTCTGACTGTTCCAAAGCACTGACATTAAAGGCTAAATAAACGAATAAAAAAAATATACTAAATACTAAATGAACAATTTTGAGAAATCAGCAATCGCACGTAAGTCATTAAAATGTCGTGATATTATAGAAAATAAATCAACATCATCTGACCAATCAGAATCAATGATTCAACAGTGTGTGACATTGCACATTAAACAACACACAATTATTTCCTCATTTGGTGCTGGTTTATACTGTACATATCGACCTGACAAAAAAACATTGAACTAATCAGTAAATGAATGTCAGGATTTCAAATCTTGTAATAGTGATATTGTATAATAACAGAAATCCAATGGTGATTCCCCCCCCTCAAGCACCTAATATCCACCACAATCAGTCTAATTCATCCAGCCTGCACTTTCACAGGAATCTCTGTGAATTGTTTCAGGTATCAGTGTCAACATTAGCACACAATGCCCATATTTTCAAAACGATACAGAGAGTTCAAATTATCTGGCTGTAACTGAAGAACTCTTATTAAACTTAATACATTCTTGGAATTTTTTTTTTGTGTGTTTCTGAATTAAAAGCTTAAGACCATTCACCATGTTTTCACAAGATTACAGCAGTCGCATCTGGTCAAGCACACACACACACACACACACACACACACACACACACACACACACACACACACACACACACACACACACACACACACACACACACATGCAATGTGTCTGTGTTGATATTGTCAGGTCACATTGGTTGATGTTTATATAAGGGTGTTAATGTTATTCTGCCTTGGGCTCCTAAGAGGTGTATGATCGGCCACCTATCCACCCCGATCTCTCTCTCTCTCTCTCTCTCTCTCTCTCTCTCTCTCTCTCTCTCTCTCTCTCTCTCTCTCTCTCTCTCTCCCTCTCCCTCTCTCCCTCTCTCCAAATTCCCCATGGGTGGCACCAGTGTTCCAACATTCACCCTCACCCCCAGCCCCAAGGGCAGGTTTCCCCACATGATGATGAAAATAAAGCCTGGGGAGCAGTGTGTATGCATGAGTGAGTGTGTGTGTAAGAGGAGACCTTTGGAGCAATGGCATTCCCAGATGCATGCAAGCTTTTCAGTAGCATATGATAGTTCTGCACTGTACTTGTTTTGAGCATCAAGTTACAGAGGTACTGTAGTTCTATGACTGGGGTGCACTTGCTTAATCTGCCTGCATTTGGCTCCTGTATTTGCTCTGTCAGTTTTAGCAATTGTAAAATTGTAAAAATGCAAATGTTTATATTTACAAACATCAGTGCCATGGTGAAAAGAGATTAAATGCATTTTTATCATTTATCAATCTATAATTTTAGAAACAGGCCCATGTAGATTTCCACATACAGGTTTACGGTGTGTGAGCGATGGTACTGGACATGAAACTAGTGTAAAACTTGTCTCAGCTAGACTGCACAGACATGTGTTCACAGGCATAGGCATACTTTCCATTGGGGACATGTTCACCCCAACCCCCACACCCTAACACCCTGTCCCCGGTTTTCAAACTTAGCTTGAGGTCGTTGAGGAATTTTTTATTTTATTTTTTTGCTAAACACGCTAAATACTTCTGCCACACAGCCCAGCTATAGTAGCCTGGTTGGTAGAAAGCGTATTATAATGTGCAATATCAGCACTTTGTGCCAAGTAACAAATTCTGTGAAGATATGCACCATCTGTCCAAATGCCATTATGGTGAAGATGAAGTATGAATATATTTTGTGTTGAACAGAAAGGGAAATATCCATTCTAACGGTAGGTGGATAATATTTTTTATAATCTACCCACACAGTCAGTGTAATAATGAAAACATTTTAGTCCTGGGTCAGTAAGCACATCTCACCACTTTGGGTCCCTAAGGAATTAGTTCCACCATTCAGGGGTATATTTCAGCCCAGCATTATTGTCAGCTACGCATCACCAAATGGTTTGGCTTTTTTCTTTATTATTATTATTATTATTATTATTATTATTATTATTATTATTATTATTATTATTATTATTATTATTATTATTATCATCATCATCATCATCATCATCATCATCATCATTATTATTATTATTACTATTATTATTATCATTATTGTTTTTGTTATTATTATTAGTAGTAGAAGTAGTAGTAGTAGTAGTGGTAGAAGTAAATACATTTATTTATTTATTTATTTATTTATTTATTTATTTATTTATTCATTCATTCTTGAAATACAATTACAAAAATGTATTTGAGGTTTTTTGGACACATTATTTTCCTCAACTAGTTTTACAAGAAAGCTCTTATTTACAAAGAACCAGCCAAAGAACGCTTCAGCATATGAGTTTTAATGGCTACTTACATCACAATTTTCTGAAAGAGTCCTTCTGGTGGAACGCCCACACAGCCCATAGGGTATTAAATAATTAATATTACCTATTCATTTATTACATTGATTTAGTATATTTATCTTTTTACCATAAAAAGTTCACCACGCTGTCAATGTAAAACAACAGAATGTTCCCCTTTCAAGTAGAACACTATAATAAAAGTCTTCTAGTGTAGTCTTAGAGAAATTTCCATGTACTATTTAATTTTTTTTCACTTAGAGTTTACTTAGAAAAAAAAATCACAGGGGGTGTGAGGCTCCTTCATTAAGGGTTCTTTACTCTGTATTGTCTGTGTAGAACCCTAACAAAAGCTTTCGCTTTCAGAAAAGGTATCAAGTAAAACCTTAAAACAAAATGCTATCCGTTTAATCTTAGAGTGGGTTCCAAGTGAGACAATAGAACACAAAGCCATTCAAAAAATACTTGAACTTTTCTTTTCTAAAAAATATCTATCAGAGATGACAAAATGTTATACAATAGTATATTTTAGTATTTTAGGTTTAATTTAAGGGAGGTTTAAAAAAGCGATGCTTTGACAGAGTTATGTGAACGTGTGTGTGTGTGTGTGTGTGTGTGTGTGTGTGTGTGTGTGTGTGTGTGTGTGTGTGTGTGTGTGTGTGTGTGCGTGCGTGTGTGTGTGTGTGTGTGTGTGTGTGTGTGTGTGTGTGTGTGTGTGTGTGTGTGTGTGTGTGTGTGATGTTTAAATCCAACCCTACAATTTCACTGGACATTCCACAGATACAGTTTTTTTCATTCTCCTCCATGTAAAAATCTGGCAGTTTTTCCTATCAATTTTCATCTTCTTCAAGACACACACACACACACACACACACACACACACACACGTATAAGTCGTGAAGCTGAGTACAACTATCTTATAGGTGCCTGCAGGTGTCAGTATTTGTTGCAGCGAGCACCAGTTAAACCACTCTCTCTCCCACACACACACACACACACACACACACACACATATATATATATGCACACACCTCTTGGAGGTATCAGCATTTCAACGGCGGCTGTCAGGCACAGAGCTTTATAGAGTGTAAAAAGATGTAATTTTCCACTACCTAGCTAATGAGGAGCTGTCAGTGTAACTAGAAAACTGACAGAAATAATGATGACACTTTTCTCCCTGCCTTTACTGTCAACCTGCCATCCTTCCTTCATTTATCTTCCTCTTTTTCTAGCTTACACTCCTTGACAGTTCATTTAGTATCAGAGGACAAAAGAAAAAGTGTGAGAAAGAAGAGAGAAGCTCGACGTCACTAAATCGTATCTTGCATTACCACGGAAACAAAAATGCCTCAATTAGTCAACCATGGTATAGTTTGGAGCTTGTCACACATGTTCAACTCCAGAAAGAGACAGCCGGCTTAACGTGGACGCAAAGGGCACACGTTCTGGCACGTAATTGGCGTATACTTTGTAATAAATAAGGTATGTTGCATATATGCAGAAGACAAGATCAAGGTGAGAAAGATAAATACAAGGAGCGTCATATTGTGCTTAGAGCTCGTGAAAAATAATAAGGGCTGAATTATGCATGCAAATACAACCTAGAGTGCTGTTTGAGCTTTTCCATCTGTCTGCAGTTCTATTCATTTATCCCATACGCTCTTCACACACAACACACATGTACCTGGGTGCTCATTAAAGCAGCGTACATTACATTTGCCCAGCCAGAACAATTGGATATCTGTTCATGCTTTATTAAAATGGTTTCAGCTGCACTTCAACTTGAAAGAAGATGGTGGGAAGACATTTAACACACAGTGATGCCATCTTGTACGACTTTTGACTGAGAGAAAATGTGAAACTTTACCGTTAGAATATGATTTCCAAAAGCAACAAGCCAAAACATGTGACTATGTCTGCTCAAAGAAGTCAATCTCATTAAAAGTTATGATCAATAAATCAAGCTAACAAAGATGGTGATATATTATATATTTGCTATACATGACATTTTAGATCCCATATATAATCAACAGTACTATATCCTTTTCTTCTCTTCTCTCATATAAAAGCAGAATCATCATTACACCCCACAACCAGCATGACATTTCTTAAACACGAATTTTTAAATGCGACTCGGTTTAAGTCACCTACTGTATGCTCCCAGGTTCTATAAATAAAAAACAATGCTTTTAGCCGACCAGCAGGACAGACAGCAGCAGCAGCAGTAGTGGACATTAAGAGCTCTCACCTTTGTAGGAGAGTTTGAGTCGGGGCACGTTGCTTTTGGCACGTTGAGCATCGGCTCCTCTCTGCGGCGTCCAGAGCCCACACAGCAGCACCGCCATCCCCCAAACGTAGTCCATGATGAAACCAAAGATACACAGCTACTAACAGAGGTCCAGATCTTCAGAGCAGCACCTGAGGATGGAGCAGGTGTATGTATGTGTGTAGAGTCAGGCTGAAGAAGCCCACAATGATCACATCCCTCTTATTGAGTTGGTCAGTCCAAGCAGGACAAAACTGACCACCAGGACCAGATCTCAAAACACTCGAGTTAGTGTGTGTGTGTGTATTGTTTTTTCTAAGCCCTCAAGCTGTTTATCTACTCGGTCCTCTTTGTCTTGTTTTCTTTTCTCCCTTTTTTTTCTTTCTGATCCATGTAAAAGTAGCACCTCAGCTGAAAGCACACTGAGACAAAAGTGAACTTAAGCTTGCTAAAGCTCTAAGCACTTCCACTAGCTCCCTTACATGCACCTATACACACTACCCTACAAAGCTCAGCACACAAGTCCACAGTGCACGTAGCTGAAAGAGAGAGTGAAGCCAAGTGAGAAAGCCTGGCCAAGTGAGCAAGAGAGGGAGGGATAGAGCAGGGGGAAGGGGGACGGGCTGGGAGGAGAGGATCCTGTAGGTAGATTTCTCTTCTTTCCGCCTGACACAACAGATCCTCCACCCATCTGAGCACACACACACACACACACACACACACACACACACACACACACACACACACACACACACACACACACACACACACGATCAATCTCAGACTTTTTCCTCTCTGTTTGGATAATATCTGGACTTAGTTTTTAAGCCCATGTTTCTCTTTCTTCTTCTGTATATATACTTTAAAGACAAAAAAAATTGCTAAATTGTTAGTTTAAAAAAATTAATTGATACAACTGTACTATTCTCAAAATATTCCACAGATATCATTATATTTTGTTATTAATAATGTGTTATACTGTAACTGTAATATAGAGCATTGTGTCTGAATGAGAAGAACATAATGGATTGTGCTTTTATTGAAAAATAAATCATAACACTGTCAGATAATTGTGAACTGGCGTGTTTGTCAGTGCTAAACAAAGACACGTGATACATTTTTATCCATTTATATTTTGTAGAAAGCCCATGAAGTGGGGACACAGAGGCTTAGTGGGTAGCAGGTTTGACTTACACCTCTGAAGTTGGGGGTTTGATTCCTGCCTCCACTCTTTGTTTCCTCCAGGTCCTCTGGTTTACTCTCCCCGGCCAATCACATGCATTGTAAGCTGACTGCTACCTCTAAATTGTCTGTAGTGTGTTAAAAATGTTTTGCCCTGCACCCTATCCAGGGTGTTGCCTACTTTGTGCCTTGAGTCCTTTGGGATTAACTTCACACTCCTTCTGACATTTTGCAGGACAAGCAGTGCAGAAAATACATGGATAGAAAGTCCATGAAACTAGCTCCAGTTATTACTTTCATTAAAGCAGCTGTAAAACTTTTTATTTTTTTAGCAGAACAAGATTCTTACCCCAAAAAAACAAAAATAAAAATTAAAGGTACAGTTGTACACAAAGCTGAGTAAACTGTTACCATAGAAAAGATCATTAGACATGTAAATTAATATAAACCCAGCAGCTGTTAGAGGAATTAATTAAGATCTTTTGACCCTGACCCTGCTGTTATAAAGACGTAACAGTTCAAACATTTATCCAAATTAATGATATTAATGAACAGCCTACTGATGCGAAAACATCTGCAAGCCCATGCTGGAAATTTTATTAGATAAAGGTGGTACAGTATATGTTATATGTTATATGTATTCCTAGGTACATATACAGTACTGTATAAATTTCTGAATGCAGTACACATGTTTATGTTTACTCAACATTCCATCAGTGCAAAGGGACCATAGAAGGACCGCTACTGAGCAGGTGATTTGTGTGGTGGATCTTTCTTAGCACAGCAGTGACACTAACATGGTAGCATGTGTGCTGCTGGTAGGAGCGTCTCAGACAAGGCAGCTTTGCTGGGGGTTTTAAACACCCCACTGTCCCTGCTGCTGGTTTGTGAACAGTCCACCAATGTAACATATCAAACTGAGTTCCCAAGTGGCATGACAGAAAGTAGTTTACCGTTTCTTCAGGAAAATAAGGCTGGGAGCCAAGGGTGCAAAACAAGCCATGTTATATGGGTGGAAGGAATGGTGTTACTCTTTCCTGTCAATCACAGTGAAACAAGCCAATCGTGGATGTCTGCAAGCTCATGGATGAGAAAGGGGGCAGGAAGCTGCCATATGACATAAAATGGGGATTAGGTACAGTAGGATGTGTATTTTAGAGAAAGCACATGTCAGCTTTGATCTTCCATGATGGGTAACTGCTGATAAAGGACAGAATTTTCAGTTCAACAAATTGGGAGGTTTAAAAAAATGGTGTGATGCTATGCTTAAGAAATGATGAAGCATTACAGGATGATTAACACAATCATGACTGGAAAAAGATGAGCAATAATCTCTACGCCAACAAGGTAGGCGTGTCTAAATAAAGTCGTTAAGTAGTGGCACAGTAGTGTGTACACAAAACCACACACACACACACACACACACACACACACACACACACACACACACACACACACACACACACACACACACACACACCACCACCACCACCACCACCACCATACCACTATTATGTAGATATCACTCCAATTTTGTGGATTGTTACAACAATAAACTGACAGCTCTCAACATTGTGTCTAACTCTGCAACTTTTCCAGTCTCTACAATAATTGCTGAAGTGCACTGTTTTTGCCCTTTGAATAAAACCATGATCATTTGCTCCACAAGTCATGTGTCCTGTCTCCTCACAATGCTTCTGGACTAAACCAGACATGGATCCTTCTGCTCAGCTCAGCTCAATCCTCACACCAGACACTTATTTTTAGCCTGCCACACACAAGAGGTGAAGACAGCGAAGAGGAGAAAGGGAAAGAGAGTGAGAGTGTGTGTGTGTGTGAGAGAGAGAGAGAGAGAGAGAGAGAGAGAGAGAGAGAAAGAGAGAGAGGGTTGTCTTATGAAAAAAGACATGCTCAAACTTGTAAAAATTAAATATAATTTTTAAAAAAGAGAAAGATGGAAAAAAGAAAGCTGTGCTCTTAGTGTCTTTGTGCTTGACTGACACTGATATCTGCTGCTGGTTAACACATTTCCCACAGTCACAGTGACAACAAACTGTACAGCACAAGACAATAAGTCACACTTCTTGTCTAGGTCGTACACTCATGGCAAAATTTGCAGCGTTCTTTTTTCCTAGCACTGCCCAGCAGCCCCAATGGAGTGAACCATAGCACACTGATCCTGACCTCCAGGTCAGCAGTTTCCTCCTCATATTTCCATTTGGCAGTGCCTGAGCACTGCAGGAATACTTGAGTAATTGGGTTTTAATATGGTGTGACACATGAACACTTCTAAATGTGTGTGCTATTGACAGCATCGATCCTTCAGCAGTGAGCTCTAGAAGAGCAGAGAGCAAGACAGAAGACTGTAAACATCACACACTTACTACCAAACAGCAACCCCCTCGAGACCCAACAGCTTTGCATATGTGTGTGTGTGTGTGTGTGTGGTGTGACATGGAAATACAGTGAAAGATAGAATTAAGCTTAAATAAGTACTATTAACACTTCCACAATAGATGTGGACATGAAAGCATGGGTTTGTTATTGTAATCCTATTAAAACAGGAAGCATATATTTAAAGCATGTAAGATAAATATGGTCTATTCAAAGAAAATAAGTTAATAAGGAGTTATGCAGTGAGCATCACCATCATGGTGAAACACGGTGCCACCCATGTGTGGAACAATGAATGGAGAAACAAGCAAAAATAGACTAGCCACAGTCCAGATATAGACTTGGTTTAGGGAGATGAGAGGTTGGCTAAGGTTAGCCTTTAAGTGCTTATCGATAAGATCAAATGAGTCTCAAAGTCTTCTAAATAACATAATATACAGTACACACACTTCAGTCAGCAACTTCATCAGTCTAATAATCAGGAAATTCACATACAGGTTTTATAATTACTAAATTCTTGATCAATATGTAAGAGCCTTCACACTATGGATGCTTTCTTAGTGATTAGTTATCACCTATAATGTGTTGAACTGAGGTTTTTAATTAACTGCCACACTTTGGTGTCCATGTTTACAAAAAAAGAAAAAAGAAAAAAGAACTGTATATTTATGTAAATACTTGGATCAAAAAATAGCATAAAAGTCTTCTGTTTTATTCCAGAATATGGAAAACTATATATATATATATATATATATATATATATATATATATATATATATATATATATATATATATATATATATATAAGTGGTTTCATGGGTGAACACATCATAGCATACAGACTTCATGTAGTGTGACAACCATGGAGGTCTTCAAGAGACTGCAGTGTAAATTTGCTGTGTATGTGAGCACACTAATGTAAACTAAACATGATATAAATCTTCTACTAATTTCACCAATAACTTAGCAAATGATGAAGCTGTCATGTATTATTTATTTTTATTTACTGTGAATGATAAAGAAACTTTTGTACCCCATTTTAAACTCCAGTTGCAAATTTCCCCCCTCATTCATTCATTCATTCATTCATTTATTTATTCATCTGTTCATTGGGCTGCACATATATCGTTGACTTTATTAAATTTTGGTGGCGCAGCATCTTCTGCCCTCAGCCTTCTGTCTGTTTCCTTCCATTGATCAAATAAAGACACAAATAAGTGATTGTCCACCAGCAATTACATGTAATAACAGCTTGTAGATTCATGAGACTTAAGTATGGTGTTGACAGACTAAAAGAGTCTACGTAGCCATCTTTCCCTGTGACCCCAGGCCTCTAACATTACATAAGTAATATTAAAGCAGTGAGCTGTCTCCCAAGCAGCAAGGCGTCACGCAGCCCATCCAAGTCTGTTCCCAGAAATTTTACTGCGCTGTGATCAGATGACCGAGTGCTGAGATTTCTGTCCATGAATCTACCGGTGTTGACCTGCTTTGCCTACAGTGATATACTGTATGAGATATGAGCAAAAAAAAATCACAATTGGGATAATGAGAAAGCATTTGTTGTGCTCTGCAACTTGCTAAAATTGATTTCCTCACAAGCAAAGAAGACATTTCCAGTGCCATTACAGTAATATTCTATAATATTTTGTATTCTAGCCATAGATTCCAATAACTCTAAATGCTAGTCATCTAATAAGCCATGTCATATTATCTGAGTGAATGTGATTAAACATTCAGAATTAGAACGGATTATATATTGTTAAATTAATAACAAATTAAATCCTTATTTTACTAATTAATCTCCAGAGCCATGTAAATTGTGTACATGTACACGTAAACAATATAACATAACTAGACCAATATAACATCACCTTTACTTTCCCTTCTTCAGCTTGATGCACAGCTGGGCATACAATGTTGGCTAACAAAGTATTATCACCTAATTTAGAAAATATTCTGCTACATGTTCAGCTTAACAAATGTTTCTTTTAACTATGTTAAGAAAATAAATAAAATTAAATTAGTGATTGAATTAGGAATTCTGCTAACAAGTAGCCAGGTTAGTTAGAAAACTAGATAACATTACAATAACTATTGAATACAATTTAAATTAGTATTTTGTGTTCGTTTATTTTCACAAAAGCTTTTTATGGACTAAGAACTCTGAAGCCGTCTACAAGAAGCCTCTGCTTTCTGAGGAGGCTAAGGTCCTTCAACATCTCCAGGACGATGCTGAAGATGTTCTACGGCTCTGTTGTAGCCAGTGCATCTTTTTTGCTGTTGCATGCTGTTTACTGAAAGTAGCTGATGCCAACAGGCTGAACAAGCTCATCTGTAAGGCCGCTGTTGTTTGGGTGAAGCTGGACTGTCTGACTGTAGTGTCAGGAAGAGGAATGTTGTCTAAGCTACTGGTCGTTTTAGACAACATCTTCCACCCGCTCCAGGATGTCCAGGACAGATACAGGAGTGACAGATACATTCAGTCACAGATTCATTCAACTAAGAAGCTCCACAGAGCAACACATGAAATCCTTCCTAACCGTGACATATTTCATTTTTACAACCCTGTAAAACTGAATCTTGTCATCAATACTGTTTAAATTAAATTTATAGTAGACACATTCTACCTGTGTCCATCGGACTGTATAATTCCTCAGTACAACAACATATCTTAATGTGCAACAATATACCTTTACCTGTATAGCTATTCAAATCCTAGTGTAAATAAGTCTCTATGTTTATATTCTTATTTTGGTACCTTGGAACTGGGGTAACAAAATCAATTTCTCCCCAGGAAGGAGAATTAAGTATAAAGTATTCTGATTCTGATTGATTATACTTAGCTATTGTTTCTGTGATGAATATATGACATTGTTTTGTTGTGTTTGTTTAAGTTATAAGAGTTAAGCGATATCTAGAATTTATTCTGCCTATTTTCTTCTGGCTGATTCACCATAGTCAGGTTTATATTTTGGACACTTGATGTCAGGATTACAAAAGTACTAATCAGAGTTAGCCTTCTGCTTTTGTCAGCTCCTTTTTTACCCCAACCACAGAAACTAAAGTTATATTTACTCACTAAAGCCTCTTTGTGCCTGAGTCACATGCAAACTCAAATAGACTTTTTATCACTGTATATACATTGGTTAAGTTTATGGGTTAACAATGAGTAGTTCTACATCAGTTCTTTTTTAATGGTACCACAAAAATACCTATAAAGCCTGTCTTTTGCTTTGTAAAATGTGTCCTCTACCTTGTCCTTCAGTGGAAAGGGTCCAGCACCATGACTGCCTGGATATAAACAGGTTAGTGGACTATTCTCAGCACAGCAGTAACCACAATCTCTCACATTGTTTTTCATGTTTGTACAGTTCAAATATTTTATAAATGGAAAAAGATGACAAATGTAATCTGAGCTTGCTGAGCTTCAACAACAAACTCTATAAACTCAACCAATGGTCCATACAGACTGTAAACTGCCCGGTGTTATATTATGTAGCTGTCTTATTGTGTACAATACGGCGTAGTCTGTCTGAACTGTCTCGTGTTTTTTCATTGTCTTTTGTCTTTTGTTTGTACTAGCTTGCACTATGCACCTTATGTGGCTAGGTTAAATAATTTTTTTTACTAAATTACTTTTTAGAAACATTAAGTAATCTAAACTTATATAGAATTAGTTTTAAAGAAATAGTTGTTAATTTCCTACAATTTAATGAATTCAATTTTCCTTTCTTTTTTTTTTTTTTTTTTTTCTTTTTTTCCCATGGGATTTAAGATCCGTACTTGTTAATCCAGGAACACCTGCAAATCAGACATAACATGATGTGAGTGTCACACTTGTTAACTGACTCACAGTCTTAATAAATATAGAGTGAAGGGCAAGCCAGTGTTAATACCACCTGTAAACCCTCTTATATATGTGTCAAGTTACGTGTCAAGTTTAAGTTTATGTGAAAAGCTGAGATGAGAGTAACGTTCCTTATCCTTGCAGAGTAAACTTTTTTCCTTAAACATCAAAACAAACTGTGAATGGACTTCTTATAGTGTTTTTTCTTTCTTCCTTTACCTCTATTATTAAGAGAGATTCATATTGAATCTGTTTCTTATTGGGAACATATATAGAAAACTGTTGAAATCTGATCTAATTTATATGCTGCCTTGTCCATGGTAATGTTTAACTGTGGCAATATAATCAGAAAAATTATGAAAACTAAAATTTTGGATAATGATTTATACAAAGCAGTTAGTCAGTTTGACATTTAAAAGGGTTATTATTCTTTTCCTCTCATCCCATTTTGTCACTCTCATCTTCTCCTCTCCTCTCTACTCCATATAACCGTGACATATTTCATTTTTACAACCCTGTAAAACTGAATCTTGTCATCAATTCTGTTTAAATTAAATTTATAGTAGACACATTAACCAGCTAATAAAATACAGTACTAAGAAAGCGTTTTAGTACTAATAAATATGCATCTCTCTCTCTCTCTCTCTCTCTCTCTCTCTCTCTCTCTCTCTCTCTCTCTCTCTCTCTCTCTCTCTCTCTCAAATGTAAAAAAAAAAATAGAAAAAGAGGTAATTTGTCCTAATATTGAGTAGTGGAACTATACACTAAATATTATTAAATATTTCTACTCATTCTTTTTATCATTACCTCACATGTAGACTGAAATTATGTTCATTTTTACAGCAGCAAGTACATTAAACAAAAACCACTTGACCTTTGAAAAAAAAACCCTCAGGGACTAGTTCCAAGCCTCTCAATCCCAAAGTGCAGGGGCTGTTCTTGATTTAAATTGGAGACCATTGAGGGCAATAGGAACCCACTCAGCACTTACTTAGCCAATTCATTCAATGCCAACCCACACATAACACCCCCCACTGTATATACACCTATAGACACAAAAAAAAGAGAGACTCATACAGAGCCATATGCCCATACCTACTCACTTCCTCTATGCCCTTCCTCCATTCTTCATCTCCTTGGTTCTGGCCCACCCACTCAAACCGCCAAATGTCTGGGTGGAGAAGAGACATTCTGTTACACTCACTCTGGGGAAAATAAGCTTGTAAATGAGAGCGTTGAGGTCAGCAATTAAGCAAAATCCCACTCAGACCTCTGCCTTCTGCTTGAGTAGAGAACTTTAGTCTTAAAGATGAAATTGTTGTGTTGAAACGTCTACGAAATAGAATAAAATTGTTGTCATATTGTGAGAGGAAGTGAGAAGTGATGGTTCTACCTGCTTTCACTGCAGGCACAAGAGATGGAGTACCTGATTCCTTGTGGCCACGGATATTGGGTTTCTCTCAGCATCGAGGACAGATGCACTGGCTTTCTCCAGACATTAACAAAGAAAAATTCCCACTCTGATGGATACCAGCTGTAGAAGCATCAGCCATCCTCAAAAAGGAAAAGGGTATGGATTTAAATGAGATAAGGTGGGTACCTTTCCTTTACTAGACCTTAATCTCCACCACATCCTGTAGGGTTTTCCAAGTAAAGCCACAGCACCTAACACCACAGTAATATCCCTTCACGTGAATCTTTTTTCTATCCCATAAAATATTTGAAATTGACCTTCTGTATAGCGGTTCCATAACATCAAATAAAAATGCTCTCTTAAATGGAAAGATATATGAGGATGAGATATACATGAGATATAAATATATGTGTGTGAAATATATAAAACTTTGGGATGTGCCCACATGCCTCAGGGATCGGCTATTATTTTTAATTTATACAGCCAAAATGACAATAAGAGATTTCTCTATAAAAAATTTCACTGCAGAAGACAGACCAAGCCCCATATGCAGTATTAATGAACACGTACCCTGCACACTGTGAGTCATTTTCTCTCTTGTAATAAAAAATAGATGGCAAAATAAAGTGAAAAACCACACAGCTATGAATAAATTACTCGGGGCAATGTGCTCTCCTGCATGTGATAGTCTGCAGGTCCCACCTTTCCCAGAGTTCAAGTGGAATTATAGTCCAAGTTAAGCCACTGAGTCATTTATTCAAAAAGCCATGATTTTGACCTTTGCCACATCAGTACAGGATATTCAGAAGTTCAAAATCTGACTGCAATTTTATTCAGGAATTTTACATGTATGAAATACATGTTGATATGATCTTCCAGTCTCCATGTGCATTTATTTAGTATAATATTATATTTTACCCATATAATAATATATAATAATAATCTGTGTATTATTATCTACTCCAATAAACAATCTTTGCTTACTTTCTTTGCTTTTTTATCTGTATTGCACTGATATAAGAAAAAATACCTGAGGATGTTTGCATATCAACCACATATCACACACAACTGAAATATTGTATAGTATATTGAGATAATTAATACGAGAAGAAATATTAACAACCACAACAATCATAGTAATAATAATTATAACAATAATCGTCTGTCTAAAATGGGATCAGAAGATCTTCAGTTCCAGACAAAAGCTGGTGTAAAGCTACACACACACACACACACACACACACACACACACACACACACACACACACACACACACACACACAAAAAATAATCCTATAATCGCTGAAACTCCTATAACATTTGTGAAGAAGATAGTTTAGAGTAATTAGCATATGTCTTTTTTTTCTATCTACAGAGATGGTGTGGATATTTTAAATTAAATTGTAGTGATGTTAAAAGCTGTCGTCCCTCAAATATGGTTTTGAAAATGCACTTGTCAGGCAGCAGATTACATGTTACAATGCAACTGTTGCTCAAATATTAAGGTCTACTACTTCATGGTCTCTTCTACACTTCTCTTAGACCTTGGATCATATACTGTATATATTATGAATCCAAGCATGAGTTCCAAGAGAACTTGTGGGATCATGTAAGACAGTAGGAAACAGCATTGCAACTGAACATTAGCCACTACCCAGCATGTAAGCTAACACCTTCAAAAGTAGACATAACAATAAATGTTACCAAAGCCAAAACGCATGTGCTTAAACAACCCCCCCCCCCCCGACCCCCCAACCCCCACATCCACTTAAGTGAAAGTGCCCACAGGGATGAATGATGGGTGTTACAAACACTCTTCTGTCTCATTTACTGCTATACACTGGCATCGTTCTATACAGCCTCATGGAACACAAACTTTTTCTACCTCAGATTAGTGAATATGTCTACCTGATTTAAATCAGTCAATTGTGAAGAAATGATTCTTCCAAAAAATTCACACAGTTACCTCTTTATGCATTTGCCTGAATAGAACTACATTGGTAAATCAAGTTGATGCTAATTCTACAAAATTTAAAGAAAGAATGCTGAGTAAAGGTAAATAAGATATGATTACTATTTGGCAGGAACTGATTCAAGCCTGGCCATCTCATTAAATTCCTTTTAAGCTGCATGGAGGAAAACTGCCTGTAAACTTTGATCACAAGTTGGACGTGGTTGATGTTGGATATGTGCCATACACTGCTAGATGTGAATGCAGGCTCTATAGTTCCATATGTTTAATGACATGAATAATAATAATCCTTAGTAACATGACTAGTGACATTTTTTTCTATTATTTTTTATTTTTATTTTTTAGCTGGGGAGAGAACGATTGTTTATAGTTGCTGATGTTACTTCTCTTTGTCAAGAAAGTTAAAACTTTACTTCTTAATATTACACTGCACTGGTACTGGAGACTCCTTTCATATATGCTAATGAAAGTCTCCTTGCCTGTGTTCATGGCTTTTCATAAATGTGTTCTACATTAAATCATCTGTAACAAATAAACATTAAATAAAGGAAACCCTCTGTTGTAGAAACTCTACCTTTCCGACAGAGGAACAAAATGAAGAATCCATTATATATTAGGCCTATTTTTTTCTAATCGTTCTCTAGATACAGAGCTGAGTAGTTTCAGCTTTGTATAGTTAAGCATTTCCCCTACCTCAACATACATGATTAAACCCTTGAAACTTTATTAGGTAAAAAGGGTAGAGACAGCACAAAATACAAACAGTGCTCTGGCAGTGTTGGACTGGAAAAGAAGAAAACTCGACATAAGATTGATTTTCACCAGGTGTTGGCATAAATCATTGCATCCCAAGCAGGCAAACAGTATTGTTCCATAGCAATTACTTTCTAATAAGACGAAGATGTAGTAGATAGGGATCTATAATCTGGAAACATGGGAAACATGTTTTATTTGTGTTTATGCATTTTGAGGCTTTCTAAATGTACAATGTGGATGCAAGACAGGAGTGTTAATTCGTTTTATGCCTTCTTATGTGGTCCATAGCCCCCAGTCAGGTTAAAAGAATAGTGAAGGTACTGTTAGTAGCTAAAATCAATAATGCACAATGGGCCGGGTGATTCTGAAGATGAATAACAAGTCAAACACTAAACAAAGAAGCCCTTATCAGAGGCTAAACAGGAGTAAAGCATTAATGCCATCCCTTCTATCAAAAGCATACAGTACATAGACTAAACAGAGTAAAATAAAAGCATATATTAAAATAAACAATGTTGGAAGTTTATATAAGTACATTAAATTACATTAATGATGTGTATCAGATTTTAATTTGATTTGATTCAAGATTCATAAGTTATTTGTCATATGATAGGGAAGCAGTAACTTACGCAATACAATGAAATTCTTACTGTGTGACTCTTCCAGCATCATCTGACATAATTATTTATTTCTATTTCACAAAATCTAAACAGGCTCAGAATGAGACAGCTCCTAAACACCACAGGTCTTTCTTAGAGCGTCTTTATGTCAGACTGCTTGCTCACACATACATACAAAATAAACCCTCCAATGAGTATAAATATTTGTTGCATCCTGTGAGATCCCAGTTATGTATGCTCCAGACTTGCTCCAGCATGACAGAGCCCATGTGCATAGTGCATGAAGACATGGAAAGAGTATAGCTTGTACAGGCCGTGCCCTCATCTCTGTTGGGATGAACTGATACATGGACTGCACACTAGGCCTTCTCACCAGGCAGCAGTGCCTGACCTCATTAATGCTTTTGTGGCTGAATGTCCAATCCCCATAGCCACACTTAATAATCTAGTGGAATATATACCCAGAAAACCGGAGGCATTTATAGCAACAAAGGAAACAAACAAGCTCTGAGAATTATTAAACAAGGAATAATTGTCAGATCTGTTCTGATCAAATGTAGTTAGAGGAACCGATCAATCACATGGTGACTTTAAAGACTTGTGACGTTAGCATCATCAGTGAAAAAGCAAGAGAGAAATGTGATGGATGAGTAAGAGGAGAGTAATGAAAGTTAACAGACAGAAAGAAGAAAGTGAGTCAAAATAAATGCTAACTGAAAGTGGTTGTGTTTGTGGAGGCAGTGCTGAGTTATGGATAAGTACAGCTGGGCAGCCTTTTGGCACATTCCTACAGTACAAACCTTGCCTTTCAGCAGAAAATCACAACTAGAGAGAGAGAATGAGAGAGAGAGAGAGAGAGAGAGAGAGAGAGAGAGAGAGAGAGAGAGAGAGAGAGAGAGAGAGAGAGAGAGAGAGAGAGAGCATGGAAAGTCATTGGGGGTTGGGGTAGAGTTCTACAGGGCTTCTTCTGTTCACATTTTCTCCATTCTTTTGAGAGAATAAAAATAGTCAGAAATGCTTTACAGCTGCTTTGCAGTCTCAGACCAATCCAAATCATATGCCATATTACACACATAGGCACCGTGTCTACATTATTTGATGCCAACATTTCTATACTGACTGCATCATTGTAGAAGTAAGCAGTCAAATTAATTCCACACAGCTTTATTAAAGACAGAGAACATTCTCGCTGAAAGACTGCTGATTTCCTCTGATCCGTATCATTCTCCCCCTTTCCTATAGGCTTTGTGTCAGTATTGCTAATACACACATCCTGTTCCTTTCAGCACTTCTGTCCCACCTCGCTGTGCCTTTAGGCAGACTGCTCAAACAGACACCACCAATTCCCCGCTAATCAGACAGGAGGAAAATGCACCTTGCTTTAATTTACTGCTTGATGAGGGCAGATATGTGCCTCAGCATGCCTTTGAGCCGAGTCAGACCAGGTGTCGACTCATGCACAGAAATATGGCAAAAGAGTGAGAGGGAAGAGAAAGATTTTATCTTTGTGGATACATGCTGGTGAAAATAGTAGCCTCATCTCAAGTGTGTGAAACTCTGCTTGTCAGGAGATGTGCAACTTGCACAAAGAAAGGGAACAAAATATTTAGCTTTAACAGCTATTAGTCCATCTGTGTACAAATCAGAGCAAAATTAGGTTTGTTCTCAGACAGCAAAAATGATGATTTAGAGGGAGAGTATGCCTGGAAATACACTTCTAAGTCATTATTCATTCATTTTTGAGAAATAACTTTTTTCAAGTGTTCTTAGAAATCACAGAAATAGCCCAAACATGACGTCTGTGCTGTAATATTGATAGATCGTTATATAAAGAAAAACATTTTGTGTGAAACAGCCAGTGATTAGTTTCTCTTTTTGCTTGGTTCAGATATTCATCACACATCATTTCTACAGCATTGCAACTCTGTCCTGTTGCTTAATTTGCATGTCATGGGTCAGTTTAACACCTCAATGCTACAAAAAAATGTCACCCACAATGCAAATTACATTTTGGGTTGACATCTTGAGGTTGGGGCGATGTAGGGTCAAACCTCTTTCTCACTGCAATCAAAATACAATAGTGTTTGGCTGGAACCGTTCAGTGACCATTCGCTCCAATGTTCCTAGACCAGTTGTTGGTTCTGTACCCAAGTGTGATTCGTGTATCCACACTTTCTCAAACAAACAGCAATGAGTTTAATGGACTAAACATGAATGCCCTAAAGTGTTAGAACACGGCAACTGAACCAAAACAAGCCTTATGAGATGATCTGAGTGAAGTGGTCTCGATTCAGTTCCAGGTAATCTTTAGAGTGGTTTCGTTGTAATGAGAAAATGATTTAACCCTGAATGGAGACTTGGATTATCAGATACATACACAATAAATTTTAAACAAGTTATTTACTACCCAATAGCTTCGTGTTCTCTATGCTTGGGTGATTTTTGTGATTTCAACACACGCTTGCCAAATTTTTATTTATCTTCTTCCTTTGTTGCATTTCTGACCAATGAATTGTGTTTTACAAGCACGTCTACAGTTTTGTATACCTTTAAGCCATCATTTTGGTTCATGTAATAATTTGCAGTATGAATCAAAAACAAATCGAGCAGCCAATGAACCAATTGTATCACTTCACATGGTCTAGTAATGTGAAAGCACCTTCAGAGACTGCACTTTGTTGGTCATTTTTACATGGAGATTTGGAATTGTCATGTTAAATGACATAGATCTTTGTCAGCCCACTTAACCTGGGTAAGCTAGCAGCTGTGATCCCACTTGATTTTTACCTGGAAAGCAAATCAACCAAATACTATGGAAGACCGACTGACTACACAGGAGAAAGCTGCAGAATTCCTTCTCAAAACAAAACAATAACAGAGAGAGAATGGAGGAGCGATCAGCATGTGACACATGTATAACTATCCTGGCTCATGCCTGACTGCCAAAAGCCCTCTTAACCAGAAGGGTAAGAGTGCTAACACACACACACATACACATCTCTCTGATTACAATGTTGATAAGTAGAAACACTTTCTCCATGGATAGAGGCTCAGTGGAAGAGAGGAATGCAGTGAGAGAATAAGACAGCTTCCGTTGGCGCTTCTCATCAGGGCCAGAGACTCGCTCACACACACTGAGCTGTCCCTTTGATACCCAACCAGAAGCTCATGCCACATTACGTAGTGTAGCGTTGGTGTTGCCAGCATGTGCTCCGGTGCCAGTCTGAGAAAAGACTTATTCATTGTGAGAGAGAACTTTCCCAACAAAACTGTCAATCTTCCATGTCCAGAGGCTCCATGGAGTCTTGTGCAATCATGTAATAGCTAAATGTTACTTCTGAATATATACGTTACTTAGTACATGTATAAAGTGTACTGTAATTGCATGATTATTGCGATTTATACTGCATTTTGTCCATTCACAATACTTGCTTAAGACTGAATTGAAAGAAAAAAAAAACTCTAAATACTTTGTATATATTATTAGTACACAAGTAATTTACATATTCACTATAAGCTATATAACATATTTCACACAGAGTGATGGTGAAGTGGAAAACTACAGAGCTACAGCAGAAGGTCTGAACATTAAACATCCCTTTCAGTATATGGCAAAGGATTCATGGAATCACAACTAATTAACCCTGGAAGATTTCACAATATGCTCTAAGGTACAGTAAGAGAGAAGCAAGGAGTCAATTGAAAAGAGTTGCAGGATGACCTGAAATCAGCAGGAGTAACAATATACTATACTGTACATAAGCGAATAAGCAAGATAAATAAGCAGTGAACCATGTTTCTACACCCTACTCAAAGCTCATCTGATTATAAAACCAACACAAAGAAGCATGTCTAAATCAATTTAAAGAAATCAGACATCTTTTTAGAAAATATTTACTGGACATAGATAATAATAACATAACTTATATTTAAGATAATAATAACATGTATTTACATGAACACTATGAACTGATAGTGAAGTACAGAGGTGGAATTGGCTGCTTCTTTATACAGTAGTGGGGCATTACACATCAATGGAAACATGAATGGAGCGATGTACAAGGACGTACTGTATTATAGGAGACTTTTATCTCATTGGCTGAGAAATGAAATATTGGAAAAGACAGACATTTCAACAAGGTCTCCAAACATATTGCCCAAATAATTCATTTTTTTTTTATTTTTAAAATCAAAAAATCAGTGTTTTTCAGGTGAAACTGTAGTCAATCACCTGACTTTATTTAAGACAATGGGGAATTGAAAATTATTTGCCAAGAGTAATGAACCATGCTGCTGCTAAAATCTAATTACTTGTTCCTGTATATATCTGGAAGCTTCAATTGCCATCAACACAGTTGCAGCAATGTACTAATGTGGTGTCTAAACAAAATGAGTACAAAGTCAGAATACATTGTGTGTGTGTGTGTGTGTGTGTGTGTGTGTGTGTGTGTGTGTGTGTGTGTGTGTGTGTGTGTGTGTGTGTGTGTGTGTGTGTGTGTGTGTGTGTGTGTGTGTGTGTAAATGTGAAGTGGATAGTGCACTAGAAGTATATTATGTAACATAAATTATTCTCACAATACTTATGTCCATTAGCTGTAGTAGACTAAACTACAAACTGTCTTGAAGGTACACTTTACATTGAAAAATCTATCTACTTCTTTATATATGAAATGAAAATGGTCAAGGATGAAGATGTTTCCTCAGAGACATGAGAAGCTACCATATCTTTAGAAATACTTTATAGTTCATGAAACGTTGTAGGAATCCAATGCTTTGACAGTGTTATCTGTGAAGCATTTAAAGTTAGGTTACAATTTTTTTACATTTGGCTATGATGATGAAAATCATCAATCTCAAAATCCAGTCAGACTATAAATAATGTCCTTCTGGAAGCGAATGTGTTCTGTGTGGGAAAAATTCAGCTCTAACTTTCTTCTACAATTATTGTTTAAAATTATGTTAAAATGTATTTTGATCATATTGTATTTCATATTATGTTTACTCACAGTAAGCTTAACTTATAATTTACTTGACACCTGCTGTACTTTAAATATTAATTAAGGTTAATTTAATGAATTATAAAAAGCATTCACTTGCTATCTCTTTCTCACGCCATTTCGGCTTAAAGTAGTTGGAACGTCATTCGAATGCTGGCAGTATTGTGTGTGTGTGTGTGTGTGTGTGTGTGTGTGTGTGTGTGTGTGTGTGTGTGTGTGTGTGTGTGTGTGTGTGTGTGTGTGTGTGTGTGTGTGTGTATTTGTGTGATGGACTGAAGAAGGACTCTAAAAGTGGCTGTCTCTGGACTGGCTGATCTCCCATAGTTACAAAACATCCTCAACACCCAAGGGCTCCAACCCCAGCCCACTGTGCTAGAAGCGAGGGGCACACACTCCTCACAGAGAGGCCAGCTTAATGTGATCACTCTCAAATGAAGAGGATTTGAAAAACACCTCAAAAGCATCAACACAAATATCTAACAATCGACATAGTCCAATCTAGTCAGTAACATTCATGGGTGATTGGCTGAACTTCATCAACGTCATACACAGGTGGTATTTAACACGGTTTCAAATGGCTTGTTAGCAATTGTGTGATAAAACAGCTCAGACAAGCCGTCCTCTTTTCCTAATTGCTAAAAGGCAAGATATACTCTGCTGTGGTGTTGAATAATGCATTGGTGAGATTGTGTTTCTGTTTGAGTGTTGTGTGTAGTGCTCTTGTTTGCTCCAGGCTAATGAATTTCACTGGGAGAAGAGCGTCTTTGCCTGGAAAGAAATGGGTCATGGTGCACTTCTATTGTCTTAAAGTCTCACTCTGAAAGGAGGATGAACTGAACATGAACACCACTGAGTATTTAAGTAATGTAGCAACTCCAGCATAAACTTTTTTCTGTACTCTTCAACTTTTTATTGCTTTTTTGTTACATTATGAACACATTATGAATTCTAATGGACTTCAGTTTTTTCATCTACATTTCAGATAAAAAAAGAAAATTTTCTTAAAATAAAAAGTATAATTTCTTTTCTATTAAAGATATAACATACAATGCTTTCTCACAGTTCAAGTTTCACTCTGATAATTTTGAATAAGACAGAAGGAAGCATGTTGGAATTGTTCTCCTAACAAGGATGTCTGACATGTCGATTTTCTTATCTAAATTAAAATGTACATTCATTGCGCTTATCTTAATTAGCCTTCGCAACGTTCAGCACGTTTAAGTAACAGCGTGTTATTAATGAACTCAGAGTTTTTTTAATTAAGACATGTGTCCTTTGTTTCTAAAGGACCGATTTTAGACGTGCTCACAGTTTCAGAAATGATTAGCTTTTAAGCATGAATGAGAGGTGTAAATCATTATTATCTAATCGTTCATTTAACTTTGAGCCAACCTCCTCTTGGGTAATTCTGCTTGGGTAAGTCAGCTGCAGAGTGCACTGGGGAAAAGTCGGGTCATTCAGGGTGAGAGCAAACACTGAAACACCCCCAGGCCTCAGCCCATGACCTGAGCTTTAAAAGCCACTCAACCCAGCCTGACCTTCTCCACACAGCACAGAGGTGGAGGTGGAGGTGGAGGTGGACTTTTGATTCCCCGAACCAACACTCTCTCCACACTGAGTGCACCCAGTCAAAGGACAATCTGCTCCTTAAAGACAGTTCACAAACAAAGAAGCTACAACAGACATGGAGCAAATGCATCATGGACATGTGACATAACACTTATGTCCAGTATAATAATAATCATGCTTCATACATAGCTACATAAATATCGCTTATTTAAATGATTCAGATGATCTAGCATTGCCTGTGGTTAGAATTGGCAGAGAAGTGGGTGACTCTGGATTTTTGGTAACTCTTACACATTAACTCAATGTTAAAGTATTCTGCATTCACCCAGGTATAAGGTAGTGTGCTTAGTTTATATATTTTACATACTATATTTTTATGATTTCCTTTTTTTTTCAATTTGTATTTTTTTTTGTTTCATTTAATCCCATCTTTATTTTTTTCAGTCTAGCTTTGTTTTTGTATTTGTAGTTCAATTTCTGTTTAATCTCACTATCATATGCTTTATTATGCTTTTATTTACTCTTATTTTAAATCTAAGAATCTCTGTTCCTATGATTTATCGTTATTTCATAGTTGATTTTCTCAAGTTGCTTCTTATTGCTGCTCATAGTATGTCTCTACCTGCTTCTTCGTTTTAATTATTAGTTATATAGTTATAGCTAATTATTTGTTATTGCCATGTTATTACCATTATTCCAGGTCATTATATCACTTTTCTGTCTCAGGCAACATTTTTAATTATCTTACACCTCTTTATTCTGATATAATGTATTATATGCTGAGTGATTCTGCAAGAGTGTTGAGGTCGGTGTGGTAATTCGGAGCCGTGGGCTAGAGCAACACTCAGGTTAGCTCACTTTTAAGCAGAAGTCATTTATTTAGGCGGATTGTCGAGGTAAATTTGAAACCTAAGACAGGGTTCTCTCATGATGACCTTGCTGATAAAATTAGGCTTAAGGGCTTCCTTGTAGAAACAATGCGCTTAAAATTCCATACATCAGAGCAAATAAGGAAAGGAAGCCTGTGACACAAGGTGACCGATTACAGAAACAGGTCTTTTAGAGCTCATATTACACTGAAAAGAGAATTACAGCACAGTGCTGGATGGCAAATTCTCTTAATTCCACATAAATCATCCAAAAGCCACCACTTTTATCATTTTGTCACAATTTTACCTTTGGAAGTAAAAAATGTATATTGTAAGAGGTGCAATGTTCTGTTGCTGTTGGAGTGTTCTGGTGCATTAACTACAGTGAATACACTTTTGTGATTATAAATAAGGCATGACGGCACGTCAGTGAGCACGCAGGCAAGCCTGTATAATGTCTGACCACTAACACAAACAAATGATTGAAATATCTGGCTGTCAACGAGCATTTCAAAGCAATTTTCCTTCCTGACAGAAGCCACATTAGTCGTTAGCTTCTTGCTCAGCCACAGAACACAGGGGCGTCTGCGGATCGGGAAACTGGTAGCACATTTTCTGCTACAATCCAGAGCGCTTTTCCTGTCAAGCTTCAATTATCCATGTGTCCAACTACTATGTGCCATTTAGGAAAAGTGGAGACAATTACCTGAAATAGCTTAAGTGACTCCATGCGTACGACACTCATAAATAATATTAATAAAACTGCAGGTTTAAGTCTCTCTGAATTATACCTGGATTATAAGTGAAAACAAAAAAAAAGTGTCAGAGAAATGCTTACATTAGAGCGAATATTATGACAGAGTTCGGAACAGACATTTTCTTTCTTTTTACAGTGCTGTACAACTCCCATTAGGACAACTGTAAACTGCTGTCCCTGTCTCTCAGATTAGCTCACAACCTCCATCTTGTCAAAGCAGCTGCACTGTATGTGGGTTTAATGTTTACAATAAGACAGAAAGAGAGATATTAAGAGAGCTGGAGAGACAGTGTTGAAAGGGACCCGTCGGTCAAACTGAGTGACGACACAGACTATGATGTTACTGTAACATACAGTGCTAATATTTGGTGGAGGGATCTGAGATCTCATGGATGCACCCTATACATGCTCACAACATAGCGCTGTTGAATTCTTGATTCTTTGACAGGAGGTGTTGTTCTATAACTGTAGGCTATATTTCAAATCTCAGGAATATAATAATAATGTAAATTTAATGCACTGTTATCTGTTTTATCAGTATCTTGGTATTCTGTTCTGTGTTGTTTTATGTAGCTGTGTGTTGTTTTATGTAGCACCATGGTCCTGGAGGAACGTTGTTTTATTCATTGTGTACTGCATCAGCTATATACTGTATGGTTAAAATGAAAGTAAAAGCTTCTTGTCTTGACACTTGACTTGACCTGACTTGACTTATCATTTCTGTAGGGGCAGCTAATTCACACCCAGCAACATCCACATCTAACATTAATAATAAAAAACACATAAATAAGTCCTTGAATCATTGATTGTGCCCTGTAATAGGCTGGTACTCTGTCCAAAGTGTCCCCTCCCCATGTGGAAGAATAGACAATTGGGTGGATCATTGGATGGATCAATCGATTGAAACCACAGACAATTCTTCAGGAGAAATGACTATAGCAGGTAAAATGGCATATTTATTTATTTATTTATTTATTTTATTAACTTCAAAAGTCTGAAAAAGAGAATGATGAGGGGAATAGCTATTTCAACTTGATATAATCAAAGCAATTACATGAGTTTAGTTTTATCACAACATGAAATGTAACTATGAACAGCAAAGAGGATGACATGCCTATGTCCTAATAAATCAAAACTGACAACAGGCCACATCATACCATCCCGTCCTTGTTAATTTTCTATATCAGCACACCTTGTTGTGTTTTATTCCAGAAGCATGGAAAAAGATTACAAATTTTTTGGACAATTATTTCATTAAACGTGTTGAATTTTAGTTAAGTCAGGTTCTATTGAGTATCAAGTCTAGACACCTAGAGAAGGTATAGACTGACTTGATCTATTCACACGATTCCTCATCAAAATCTTTAAACCAGATGACAGCTGAGTGTGTGACTGTTTGAATAATATGTTTCTCATAGTCTGATATGAAGGCCTGGGCCTCTTTTCCTCAAAGTGATCAAATTTTACAAGGGCCTCAAGGAGTACTAACTAATATAAACCACTCCTGGTTTCAATAGCATGTGTTCGTAATGCAGTAAATGAAAGGTTCGGCATTGTATCATAAAGCAACACACTCACACTCATGAGCAATGACACAATATACAGATGTCAGAGAACATGGTAAAAAAAAAAGGCACAGGAAATATGTGTTGTTTTTTTCATCTGTAACAAAAGATATAATGGAAATACACAAAAGGAACTATGCTGGTGTTCTGTTTAGAGTTCACTTTTTTCCTATTCTTGCAAAATGGCAATTTTTTCAGTGGACAGAAATGACACTGTCTGCACTGACCCATGTAGAAAGGATGTGACATGTTAGTGTATTTGCATTACAGTCTGATCATAGAGGAAAGGCAAAACAATATCCAGATTTTAAGAAACTGTGGCCAGAGGTGGGAATTAATAAAGAAAAGGTAGTTTGTTACTGTTTTTACATCTGTTTTTAAGTAATTGTCTACTTCGCTTGAGTTGTTATTTTACTCAATACTTATTACAATTATTACGTCTGATCGTTACATTAAAACAACACTACATTTACTCTATGATATTGTATAATCATATATGTCAAAGTCATTAGGGGTCATTAAAGCACCAGGCAACTTTAATGAGTTGATCTAAATTGCTACTAACTTTAATCTTTAACATTTGACAAGACCTTTACCCATCAATGTTACATTTATTTGTTTGTTTGTTTGTTTGTTTGTTTGTTTGTTTGTTTGTTTGTTTAAAAGCAGGGTTTTTTTGTGATAGCTAGCTAGTAACATTCAGATTTTCAGGTAGGTATTATCATCAGAATTATTCTAATGCTAGCTAACATTTGAGAGTTTCGAGTATATGTTAGATTAGAGATTAGATTGGATATTTTAGAAAAGTGTTTTTAATCCTTAGCAAATGTTTCCCAAATTATATGATTATATAACAAAACAAAGAAAGCATGAACAGCTAGTTTTTTTTTTTTTTGTATTTTTATAAACGTAACATTAATTTTTTTATTCCTCGAATTTGTTTAAACTACATTGACAAGTTCAAAATATCACTTTTACTTTGAAAAATTTAAAGACTCTACCTTGGAGTAATTTTGCCTGTGACATCTGCCTTACTTTTAGTTATTTCATCATGCGTTTATGCGTCATTCGTCCTTTAGTCATGCAGTCCATGTAGATTCAAAGGTAGACTAGAAACATTTGTATATGGGAATTATGTACAACAAATATGAGGCATTTACAGATGACAGAATTGTAAGCTGTAATTGAAGCAGCCTGCTTATTCTAACTTTAACCCTCCTGGAGAGTGATGGAGTGTTAGCCAAGTATGGGGCAGTCATGGGCCCATGCCAGTATGTTAGAGTGGGAAAAGTCTCTGGAGAGGAGTTCAGATAGATTAGCCTAACAAATACCTACTTAAACACTGGAATCCTTTCCAAGTTCAAGAGGAAGCTGGAAGTGGCATGTGAGTGTGTCCAAAACTTCATGTACAACAAAAGTAACCTATTCAGAACCTACTGCTATAATTTGTAGAATAAAGTACTATGTGTGTGAAATTGAAAAAGACCTCTGTATATAATCTGTGGAAAGACAATGATTAAAGAGTTGGAACAAATATTAGACAATTTGTCCAGGGTCTAATTTAAAGAGACCACAAGTTGATACCATGGCTACATTTTTATACCATTTTCACACATTTAAATGGTAAAGCTCATTATACAGAAATAAGGAACAAAATACAGTTCTACATGCCATTTGCAAACTCGAAAATATGATGGACTACTTTCCTGAATTGGGCTTGTCATGACTCTGATACTCTCAAAAATACATCGATTGCATCTTTATAGTGAAACGTTATATAGCGAAGTCGATTGTTGGTAAGAACTGATACAGCCCCCTTGAATCGGCACCAGGGTAACAAGCAATGGTACAGTGTTGTGCCTTTTACTGTATGTTGTCTGTGGATTGCATGTCCAGTCTGATGTCCATAACACTTGTTTCTGAGGAATAAGTGATCTTTGTAAATACTGTAGACCATGGTATTGAATTCACTTTGTATATGATACACCAACAGTTACAAAACATAATATGAAATTTCATCGTCTCACATAATATTAAGATTGGCATAGGGAGTGTGTTGATTAGCAACATAGATATAACAAAACTAATGCTGGTTAATGGTTAATCCTCTGTCAAGTGCTTTTAAATTAGGTCTTGTTTGTTGCTTTTGAAGCTAACAAAATACCTGGTTTCGGTTTTGTTCCTGCTCAGTATGTGCAGTCCAAAACAATGACACCATGGATTTGGACTGGATTAAAATGATATTTAGATGGATTATAGCTTTATCAGTTACAATAAGTTTATCAATTACAATGGCATAGCTAATCAGCTTTCTTGCAAATTCTACGTGTCAACAGAATCCCAGAACACTTTATATTTTAAAAATTTAATAGAAATTTAAATTAAATTTCCAATTAAAACATTAAACCAAGTGACAACAACTGAAATACATGTAATCTCATGTCCCTTAACATCAAAACATCTATAAGGACTTATAAATTCATTTTAAATAATTCATTAATTCATTTTAACTAAGCACAAAAGTCATCTTAACCACAGACAGAACACAGAACACTAATACTGTCTGTAACGTCCAGTTCTCAAAGTCTTTGTGAAGTCTTTGAAGCTGGAAACAGTGAAATCCCATGATAGAGGTCAGAAAGACCTGCAATGTGTAGGAGAGCTGTAGAAAGGACATTCGTCAACATTAAGCCCTCAGAAAGCAAGGTCGTCTCTGCTTCCTTGGCCCTGAATGAGCCCCTGTCTTTCATTCCTAATCAGTTAGAAATGCACAGAGGGAATGGCAGAAGAGATTGAAACCATACTGTATCTCATACACACATGCCCACACATCAGCATCTGAACAGCTGGGAGATATCAATTTCTGCCTAATGAGCCAGACTTCACCAAACATCAGCCAAACAGACATTGGCAGACATGAGTGAGAGTGTTCCCTCTCAAACAGTCCCCTGAGAATAAGATGATCAGATATAACAATCTCGCCTCCTGTCAGCAGATACAGCACTCTTTTCAGTAATTACCAGTGAATTTACATAATTAATTAAAAATCCATGGAAAGGTCATGGTGTTCAACTGTATCCTGGGAATCTGAAAATAAAAAGGTTTCCTTATAATTCTACTTGAAAAAAAATGACATACTAGATTTTGTTTTCTTAATAGTATGATAGTATGATGCTAAGTTGAAATTTCCCAATCGATTTTGATCATTTGTTATAAATAGTTAAATAGTTAGAAATTTACAAACACAACTGGGACATCTGGGGTCCTTGAATAAAAGAGCTATAAATAAAATATTTGATTCCTGTCTTCTGGTAAAATATGTTCTGAGACATCCAGAAAAAACAATAAATTAATCCCAGCATAAGAAGGACAGATATACTGTAAAATGCTAAATATATTAAATCAAATGAAAATGAATTAAATCCAAACTACAGAAGCAACAGTGGGCCAATCCAATACTGAATTGAATCTTGAATGTAAAATAGGAATGCTCAGTTATTTATCACATTACAGACAACTGGCTAATAGAGCAAGCTGTGGTAAATAGAATAAAAAAAAGTCTTAAGCAAGGCTCAGTGATGAGACAAATTTAACTCAGTTGAGAAAATCTGGACTTTTCCAGAGAAATCAAGTAGTCCTCAAAGTCAACAAATCAAAATTGTGTTGTCATTCATTTGAGATCAACTGAAAATCTTTCATTCATTTGAGATCAACTGAAAAACAGTACATTGAAGACAACAAAACATTAATGTAAACCAGGGGAAAGAAAGAACATCCATTAAGTTACATTCACTCACATTTGACAAGCTCGTCATGGGCGGCGGTGGGTCGTCCAACTCAGAAGAGAAATAGCTGGTTTATGTGGCAGCCATATTGATCACTGTGTATAAGAAGCACTCAGTAGTCTACACATTACACCTCGGCTCTGAAACAAAGACACGCAGACGGAAGGATCCTCCTGGTAACCACTCTAATATGAGCACAGAGACTGCAGGTCTCTGGGGTTCATGGTGTTTCTGCTCTACTTGTGTACAAAATGATGTCACTCATATCTTGCCATCTGGGATTAATACTGCACTGTGTGTAGTATAGTGAAAATTGGTGTTAGGAATCCATAGATGTGTCAGTAACATCCAGTTCAGCAATGTACTGCACACATCTACTCATAATTCTGTGCAAGTTAGTGTACTAATTTCCATTTCTTTTTGAGAACGTTAACATGAAATTGGTACAAATGTTCTAGCTGAATATACAGGATACATTATTGTGATCAGTGCGGTTGGTTGCCATGTTCTATTTGCCAGGAGATTCTTAATGCTTTAGCTCAGGGGTCACCAACTGCTGGACCTCGTTTTGGATGTGAACCCAGCAAAGTAATTCAGCAGATCGTTCTGTGCAAGAAAAGAAGTACTATAGCAAAGCTGCAAATGTAGGAACTGGCCATAGTTCAGCAACTCTAGTTTTCTAAACATGAGCTATTGCAGCTTCTGTTGCAGATCCTCAGCAGCTTGTATAATTTCACACATTTGTGACTCTTTTCACACACTTACATGGATTTTTATTTTATTTGGTCTGATAGTGAACTGATGACATAACTTGTTTGATGACAATGAAAACATAATGTTTAAATTTGATCGGTTTATCGTCCACATCGAATACACAACAAATCGGTTTCATGTTCATGGTCTATATCACTAGTCTGAAGTCAAGTTAAGAGGTTTTTATCATTGTATACAGCTGGGACAGTACACAATAAAACAGAGAAGTACAAAAAGCAAATCAAAAACCATTTAAGTGTAATACACTAATTACTTGTGGTTAAGCATTAAACGGAAATTGTTGTCTTCATTATGACATGTTAGTTGTTTATCCAGACCAATTAGTATTATAGTAAAAAAAAAAAAAACATAAAGGTCATTACTTTTATTTTTAGCATTTCTTTATTACCACTTTATGCAATAGCATTAGCTTTTGTTTGTTTTGCTGATGACACAAAGCACTAGCAGAACCCATCTTAATAAAGTTGAATTCATAGGAATTTCACTTTTCTCTTATTTTCTTTTCAGGTTTACAGCAATACAATTGTGGAAGAATTAAGATATAACCTCAACATCTGAATTATTGTTATTTTGGTTGGCATTAGCTAGCTGTTTTTTATAATTTGTATTCTAGCTTTTCAGAAACACTGGAATGCTAACAAAGTGATTGTGGTAATTGTCATGTGCTACCATTGAATAGGGATTTGTCATATTTGTCATAGTTTAGGGAATCAGTCTTGATCATAATCTTTAGCAATTTTAAAAATTACTACAATATTACATTTCTTAAGAAACTGAATCATGCATGTTGAAAAAAATTATAATAAATATAAAATACATTTAAAATGAGTAGTATTGACCTTAGAGGAACATATACATTAAGAATATGTTGGGAGTCACACAATAACATGTGTGTGTGTTTGTGTGTGTGTGTGTGTGTGTGTGTGTGTGTGTGTGTGTGTGTGTGTGTGTGTGTGTGTGTGTGTGTGTGTGTGTGTTGAAAAAAATTATAATAAATATAAAATACATTTAAAATGAGTAGTATTGACCTTAGAGGAACATATAAATTAAGAATATGTTGGGAGTCACACACACACACACACACACACACACACACACACACACACACACACACACACACACACACACACACACACACACACACTAACATGTGTGTGTGTGTCTGTGTGTGTGTGTGTGTGTGTGTGTGTGTGTGTGTGTGTGTGTGTGTGTGTGTGTGTGCGCAAACACGTTTCTTGTAAGTCCCTTAACATTAAGTGCATAAGTAAGCAGTCGTTTGATGTGAGCCAGACTCTGTCACACTTGAGTATTTGTATAATTTCTAAATGCTGAGAAATGTTTTCTAATTTGCATGAAAGACAGACACAAACAGTTGTAGCTCACAAGTGATGTGGAGCTCACTATTCACACACTACTAAACAAAGCACATTTCACTTTTTTTAATTATAGAACATATGCTGTGTGGCAGGTACGTTCAATTTACTCTGAGAAACATGACTAGTTTCTGACACTATGGAATACAGCAGTGCATGTGCCAGCA
>NC_062530.1:20787339-20809839 GCF_022655615.1 Tachysurus fulvidraco | reverse complement strand
CTGGCTTGCTCATTAGGGATAAATGTTTTAAATATATATATATATATATATATATATATATATATATATATATATATATATATATATATATATATATATATATATATATATATATTTTTTTATATACTTATTTAAAGCTGCTTTCAGACAGTATGACTTATTGAAAGTGCTATACAAATGAGTTGAACTGAATTGAATTGAATATCCTACACACTCTACACAACAGGAAGAGGCAGTAGCTTGAGTCATCCAGGGCCCAGCGTATAAATTCCTGTAACTGTGCTTGACTCTTTAGCCTTTGACGATTCTACTGTAGTCACTAAATGACGAGGAGATTTTTCTGTTTCTCCTGCTGAACAGCAACCTGTCAGCATTTCAGATAACACTGTGTCCATGAGACAAAAAATAGACCACTCTGCAAATTTACTTGGAAAATCTGCCAGTCTGCAAAGCTAGGAAGGACATTCGGTCTCATGAGGAGGTTTTTCAGAAGAACTGGAACAGGAAGAAATGTCATAGGAAGGGAGGAAGGACACGAGATGAAAATGGGAACATGAAGGAAACGTAATGCTTTGACAGCATTAACAATACCTAGGATAGATGTGCGTGGTTGTGAGCAAAAGGGTGGGGGCTTGACTCATTCTTATCATCAATCCTGTGTATGAGTATGTGATGTCAGATGTGTGCACAATGTACAGTATTTTATGGAAGAGCAGAACGGAAAGGAGTAATTTCTGTAGTCTTTGTGTCTCTTGGCGAAAACAGCAACCCTGCCTACAGGAGTGGTTCTTTGGATGTGATTTAGTAACATAAAATAACTTGCTTAGGGATAGTTTGGAATAAAGCATTAATGATTCATTCATAGCTATTAATAAGAGATATCAATTTGAAGTGGTTCTGTTTTATTTAATAATGGCATGTCACGTGTCTTCGTGTTAATGTTTAATTAGTGCTACAGAAGTTTTTATTTTTTGTGGGTGTTTTTAAGCAAGTCATGTTATGGAGACACAAATTAGACCAGAGAGGAAGACGGTTAATAAAAAAGTTTGTAAAATCCCCCTAATCAGATATAATATCTCTAGCCCTATACCAGGCTGCCTTCAGCTAAATAATTGACAACAATGCAACAGATAGTTTGAACATTAAAGTCATTGGACAACAGTTTTTTCATATGTTTATTGTCTTGGCTGTATAAATTCAAGTCCTTAGTTGAGTCCACTGACATACTTTTTTCGGTCCATGGATCGCCACAGTATGCTTCTTGTATTTCATAGGGTGCACGCATAGAAAAAAGGTCAAATCTTGACTGCTAAAATATTCTTTAGTTCACCCCGTGGGGAAACCATGAAAGGTTCTTGTGGAAGGAGGCTACAGAGCATCTGGGTCAAATCTATCAGATTCATGCAGTTGTTCCCATAGACCAGTGGACTCCTTAACAGATCAACCTGATCTGCATTTCATTTCAGTTCACACCGCTTAACCAAAATGCACTCCCTATTCTAAACATGGCGTCTAATGACCAAATTATTTAGCAAAGCTGCTTTAAATATTCATACTGCTGCTCAAGATGAGTAACAGAGTCTACATTATAAAAATGCTACTATGCAGTAGAGTTTATCGTGTATAGTTTAGTATCAAAAGTATATTGAATATTTAATATGCGCATATTCATTTATGTAATAAAATACTGTATCAGATAAACATATCATTTAATCAATGAAGGTCCAATCATATGCATTTATGGAACTTGTTGGTGACATCAAACCAGAAACAAGCTCCAGAACTAAAGATATTTACAGACTTAGATAGATAGATTTTCGGAATTATTAATGTGACTTTTAAAAATTACAATGAAAACAGAACGGACAGAGAAGAATGTTTTACGTTCATTATACTAATAGAAAAACAAAAGTGGCTGTGCTCTGAGGGAAGAATGGGATGGTATATTCTCTCTATTAATCACAGCAACAATAGCCAATCCTGGCATCAGTGAGCTCATGTAGAATTAATACAGCATGGCCAGTTTATAAATAAAAGGTAAATGTTGCCACCATTAGTTGTATTAGTTCAGACATTTGTAAGCTAGGAAACTACCTTTTCTGTAACTATTCTTGGATTATGGGGAGCTATATTTTATTTCAAATATTCCATCTGTCTGTGATGAGAGTTGACAACAAATCAGATGGAAACCCTTTAGGAAGGTAAAAACCCCTGAATTTTCCAAAGGACCCTAAAGGAGTTTTGTCTCCACCTGAGAGTGATCAGATGGGTTAAAGATTATTTCCAATGGCATCTGGGCAAAAAAATGCATGATTGAGAACGTGTGTGTGTGTGTGTGTGTGTGTGTGTGTGTGTGTGTGTGTGTGTGTGTGTGTGTGTGTGTGTGTGTGTGTGTGTGTGTGTGTGAGAGAGAGAGAGAGAGAGAGAGAGAGAGAGAGAGAGAGAGAGAGAGAGAGAGAGAGAGAGAGAAATAGAGAGAGAGGTGGAGAGCATTTGAGGATTGATTGGAAAACCACATGGATGATGAAGACAGAAAGAGAGAAAGAGAGAGGGAGAAAGTTGAAGAAAGGTCTGTCATAGGTGCAACTGTTCATAGTAAAAGGTTAACTCAGTGTCCAGATGCAACCTCAGCTACAGTATATTCTGTGAGAACATACATTCTCACGCTTAACATTAGAAATCCAATCCTTTCATGGAATCCTGCACTGCAAACAAACACAAACCAGGCATTCATACTGTACCATTGCCGGATATGCCAAGCAAGAATTTTATTTCAAGATGTTTATTATATCAGTTTTATACTTTAGTTATAAAGCTGAACATGACACATAAAGACTTGATGGATTAGACCTGTGACCATACATACTGTATCAGGTTACTCTTCCAATGTAAACCTCTGTTCAGCGATTCCATTTATGAGATTCAGTGCTTACTGTTATGAGCTGCACAGCCTTATTAATGTCCTCACATGAAGGTGACGCATATACAAGGTCACATGCACACACAGGTATTTTGTATGCTTGATAAAAGAGGTGAGGTTGGAGTAACAAAGTGTGGAATAGTGATCACACACACCACATGTTCAATCCTCGTCTTATTGTCTGTGTAAAATTTCTGAACCTGTTCTGTTCAATATTGTGTGGGTTTCCTCGAGGCTTTCAGGTTTTCTCGTATTGTTCAAAAACTTGATACGAGAAAAAACAAGAACTGATATCTGACTTCTCACACGCATGAAAGGGGTCATTGTAGCCCGGTGCACATCTAGATTAGATACCAAGTGATGGTGTGCTTCATATTTTTATCGGGTTCTCTATCTGTTTAGAAAAGAGAAAATATTATGTTTTCATATTAAATATTTATGTTCATTTACAGTCCTAAATGATGCACAATAGTTAGAAAGGAGATGAGAGGGGGATAATCACCCCATTATAGAAAATTCCCCCACCTCCCCAACACCCCCAATGCACACAGTTGTATTGTTCACAGGTGGCAGCAGTTAACAGCAGGAGCTAACTTTCTCTCTCTCTCTCTCTCTCTCTCTCTCTCTCTCTCTCTCTCTCTCTCTCTCTCTCTCTCTCTCTCTCTCTCTCTCTCTCTCTCTCTCTCTCTCTCTCTCTCTCTCATTCAGTGCACACGTGTTCTCATTACCAACCCCAATATCACTCATAATCCATTTACAAATAGTGTGGAACAGGAAAGGTTAGACCGCACTCCAGTTCACATATTTAACACGTTCGTCCACTTTTCAGTCTGATTTCCTCCACATCAGGAGCTTTCATAAATCATCCTTAGCAAACGATGTGTGAACACACCTCATTTACGATATGTAATTCACAGCAAAGGCTGAAACACCCCCCTTCTCCCTTGCCTTCCTCTGCAATCTCCAAGACAGGCCTGCAGCAAAACGCCTCACCTGTTCCCCTCAACAAAAAAAAATAAAAAACAGAGTGGGAAGGAAAAAGCTTCTGGCTTCTACAAGTGTTTAGATGGCTCGCTCTAAACCATTTGCTGTGGCGATGATTTATGCCGACAGTGAAACAGTGTTCTCTCTGTCAGCCTGGAGAAACAGTAATGGCACACGTGGTAAAACCATCAGGCTGGAGTGTGTGGGGGAGAAGGTCAGTAAAGAAACGGGGGTGGAAAGGGCATAACATTATTGTAAGAGTTTTCGGGTCATTAGTACTTAGAGGAGAAGCTAGGAGGGAGGAATGAACAGGAACAGCCAAGGTATGAGCTTAACCATGAGCATAACCAGTAAGCCCTTGGCAAGGCCTGGTTATAACAACTGATATTTATAATAGATGTTCAGACCAGCATGTGGGAAATATTGCAAAAATTTAATATTGGATACTTAAATTAAGTCTTTATTTTTAAACATATTATGTATCAATTACATCCAGCTCTGAAAGTAAAATATGTTGTTTTTAGGAGAAATTTTGGCTTAAGAAAAACTCTCAATTAAAATGAATATTATTACTATAACAAATAGTAAATTAGTATTTTTTTTAAATATTTCTGTTTTCCAAATATAATATAAAATGATTATCGCTGCTAATAACATGCCTTAGTCATCTTTCCTGTCTTTACATTCTATCAACATTTCCGGGTTTTTTTAGATCGTTTAAGATGTAATTTAGATGTCTACACTGAATCAAACTAAAGGCTAAAAGCTGATGAGTCTCTAAATCATATGACAGATACTGAAAAATCACCTGAATGGTCTGAAATGAAAATTACTATGGACAATTTTCCAGAGATGGCAATCAACCTACCATGCAGGTCTTTGGACCGGGGGAGGAAACCGGAGTACCCGGAGGAAACCCCCGAGGCACGGGGAGAACATGCAAACTCCACACACACAAGGCAGAGGCGGGAATTGTACCCCCATCCCTGGAGGTGTGAGGCAAACGTGCTAACCACTAAGCCTTCGTGTCCCCTTATTTTATTTTATTTTATTTTATTAGTTTTGTAAATTCAAGCATTCAATTGTTTAAGACTTTTCGGTTAAATTATAGCAAGGAGCTGGGTTAATTTGAGGTATGTTTTAGTAAGAGTTGTTAGTAAGTAGACAGCTGTCACAAACCTATTTGGCTATGAGTGTGTCCTTGGATTCTCACTGAGTTTTTAGTTTACCCATATACTGTAGACAAACCAACGAATAAAACAGGGGGAGAGAAACTTCCAGGTAAAACCTCTTTATCAAAAAAACTCTCTATATGTTCAATATGTATGTATGTATCCATCAGATTGTATCTGTACAATGAAAGATAACACAAAACCTTTTTTTAAATACACCATACACCAGTTTTTGTAGATTGTAAAATATATTTTTAAAAACTATCAACTAAACTATCTAATGGCATAATAAACATACTGTAACAATCATAATAAGTCGTGTGGACATAATAAGATTCCTTTTAATCATGCGAGTTGTTTTCTAGTTCATTTTCTATTTAAACTGTGAGACATGTTCACAATTTGATCTGGTGGTCTGTGAACAGTTCAGTGAAAGATAAATGAAGATCTTCTGGATACACACTTAAGACTTAAAACACACTTAAAAATGGTTTTAGAGGAAAAAAATGAAAAGAAAAAGAAAAAGAATAAATAAATGGAAGATCTTAACCATGACAGTATTAATAGGTAAGTAACTGAGGAAACTGTGGCAGACTTAGGACTTAGATACGAAACCTTTAATTCTTTACAATTAATCCAAATGAGCTGTCATGGAGAAATTTAGCATTTTCATAAGAGAAGTATTAACATACACAGGACACAGATCTATTGTCCACATGCACCTGGACTGGACAATCAGTATGGACGCAGTTCAGTGAATCAGAGGAAAAGCAGCACAATGACCTCCTCCTTCTTCTTTTCGGCTGAGCGCGTTGGAACACTCACAGCCGAGCGTGTTCCTGTGACATTGACCATTCTACCCATATCCTGTGCTTATGTGCATTTTCACCAGAGCTCGTCAAATACCGCCACCAACATCTGCAGCCCTATAGAACTCAGAAACACAACAAAAAGCTCCTTGGAACTCTTGCGCTTTGGGAGCAACCGCACCTTTGTCCATCGTAGCCGGTTTCCTGAAGAGAGATCATAAGCACAGTCACTGAAACCCAATCTGCGGGAGTGCAGATGAAGTCCAGAAAACAATTTCCCTACAGGCCTCTCCAGTTTTACACTGCTGGGGTTTCCACTGCCGCATATCACCATTAAAACTACTCTTCACCTCCAGGGAACAGCAGAGGAAACTCCAAGAACATCTGAAGAATTAAGAAAAGATTATACAATATGGTAAAATATATAATATATTAAATATAGCATAGCACAGAGTTCTCAATTGTGATTGGTTAAAATGTTCTGATTGCAATTCAATTCAATTCAAATGTATTTGAATAGCACTTTTAACAATGGACATTGTCTCAAAGCACCTTTACAGAACATACAGAACATAATACAAAAATGTGATGTTAAACAAAGATTAATATAATACAAAAATTCAAGATTAATAATAAAATTCTATTTAAATTATATGTATTTATTCCAAATGAGCAATCCGGTGGGGACTGAGGCGACTGTGGACTTCAGATGGAAGAGGAAGAAACCAATAAATTATTATTATTATTATTATTATTATTATTATTATTATTATTATTATTATTATTATTATTATTATTATTATTATTATTATCATTTGAAGTTTCTGTATCATTACTGGAAGGAGTCTCCAGCATCAACAGAGTAGAAACCTTCAGTTTTTAGACACAGGAAAGTCAATTCAACTGTTACTTCCATAATAAGCCGTGTATATTTTTTTACTTTATAAAATATATATATTCCAGACATAAAATTATGACTTTTTTTATTTGTGATTAGATTATTTTAATATTTAGCTTAAATATTATTTCATTATTTAGTGAGTAGATAGAACTAACATCACATCATATTTTTGATTTTCAAGTTATTTTAATTTCCATTACAAGCTCAAAACATCAATACAAAAGCCGTAGAGAGCGACACCCACAGCAGCCATGATGGAAAAAACATTCCATGAACAGAATCCCTTAGAGGACATTCTCCACAATATAAACATGCTGTAAAGACTCCTGATAGTATATTAAAGAGCTTAACTTACTAAAATACAGAACGGATGAAATGTTTATTTTTCACAAATCTTGTCGTGAATATAATGTGTAATCAGACAGCAACAGCCAGTCCATCAAATCATTTGCAATATCCCAAAGAAATCTGTTTATATCATGTCCGATATGCCAGCTCATGTTCACACACACATCCAGCGTGTCCTCGGAAACTGTGTGATGGGAATAGCTCTGTCACACGAGCTGTACGGCTCTGCTCCAGTTACACACACCGAAACCAGTCAGTCCTGGGTTATTAATTATACTGTCGCCAAAGCTGCGTTAAACCACTTTAATAGCATATATAACTATGCATATTCTAATTAAAACATTACTTACAGTACATAATATACACAGTACTCTATCAGTCGTACTATTACTACGTAGTGTGCGCTACATATTAGTTTTAGCTACGCCTTATTAATCTCAATCAAGTTAATTAAGCAATTATTCACATCTGTTCTACATAACGGGCTTTATATGATCAACTTTTTTCTAAATGTTTAAACATTTAATCATTTTCCTACTCCAAACCAACTAAAAAGGTACAAACATTTGACCAATGTGTTTTTTCTTCTTCACTAACTACCTCAGAGTGACATATATTTTGATGTAATTGAATTGCTAGCCTTATTTGTCTTAATGTAGTTTTGTCATTTGAAATTTTTGTGTGAATTTAAACCCAAGTTTGCAATACTGATGTAAACGTACACAGGAGCTGGAACGGGATATGAACGCTTTTCTGAACTGTCTAAATTTTCATGAATGCATTCTTTCATTTCTTGTCTTCTCCTAAGAAACATTCATGAATAAGTTTGATAAATTAAACCCGAACTAAGGAAATATTCAGGATGAAGGACAAAAGCAAGTGAACAAAGAATCACTTTTATAAAGAGAATTAGACCTAACTTCTGTAACGTTATTCAATTAAAATGTATTTGTATAGCACTTTTAACAATGGACATTGTCTCAAAGCAGCTTTACAGGACATAAGAAGCATAATACAAAAAGTTTCATACTCAAAGATTAATAAAATACAAAAATTCAATATTAATATTAGACTTATATTTAAACCTACATTTAAATATTTAAAAGTGTTATCTAAGTAATGTTAAGTAAGATTGGTCAGTTGTAAAAGTCAAAAGATCAGGTAAATATATTATATTTTTACTGGTAAAGATATGAAACCACTGGTAGTCCAGAAGCCACTATGAATCCATAATTCAGCCCAGACCAGATGTTATCATCCTCTTATTTATTCATCTATCTAACTCACCTGTTTCCTGTTTACACTCATTTAGTTCTGTGGATTTATACCAGTTCATGCACCACATATCTTTTTGGTGCTGCTTTTGTTTGTTTCTTATATTTACAGTATTTAGCTTTTCCTGCATGTCTCTATTTGCAGGATGGTTATTTATCTGTCTGCCTCTACCAAAAATTTTAGTTTGTATCTTTTACAGTCATATATATTAATTGCAAGCTACACCTACAAGGTTCTGTCCTAGGCAACTAAGTTCAATGATAAATTGCATGTTTCCTCCTGTAGCTAAGTCCAAGGTCAGGTGGCTGAGGATTAAGTCAGAAAGAAAAATAGAACTTGGCAAGCTAGTTTGCAAGCTATCTATCTTTTCACTAGGAGCAAATAAGGATACAAATAGTGTGGGTGTTAAAATTGTATCTGGATGCTACAGACAAAAAAAATAAACAATATAAAAACACCATCTTATTAGACTTGATCAAATTATACTGCACATGTCAGTATGCTCATATCATCACAAACTGTATTGTCACTTGACTGCACAAGATCTGAGTTTACATTTATGGGACTTAACTTATAATTTAGCTTTCAAATGTAGTCTAATCTATTAATTAGATTTAATAAATAAGCAATTAAGGGCTCTTTCTTGCTTTTGCTTTGTCATAACCAAAAGTTGTTATTTGTCATTTCGGTCATACTGAGGTAATATAGTCTGGCATCGTTGACATATTTAACCCCTCACCCTGGATATGTTCCCCCATGAAGATGAGTCTTGGCAGGATGATCTACTGGATGTGTCAGCATCAAAAACATATTCATTACCACCTCTCAGCCAGACTACTGGTCTCTGTGTTATTCTATACACCCATTACTCATTAGTAAATAGCCAGAGAACACACATACATACACAATGTAGAGGCACAAGCCTACAATGAAATTAGCATAAAAAATGGCTGATAATTTCGACAAGCAGGACATCGGAACCGATATGTGTAGAGCCAGTATCAGGAATATGGAATCTCTAGAAATGAAAGTGCATTTCAATACTTTACAAAGTCAGACAAAGGTCAGTCAGAAAAGCAGTCATGTTCTTCAAAGCTTCATCAAAGTGTGTTATTACACTGTTGAGCCTTCCAAGAGAAATCACAACAAAGCTGCATGTTCATGTTTAAATGAACAGCGAGTTCCTGCCAGCAAGTTGGAGTTTGGTTTTGCCCTCTGTAGAGAAAATGAAAACAGTTCAGATTGATGAGTTCGAGGATAAGAACGGACAGAAAAAAAACACCTTTGCATGTGGACCAGAGTTTATCAATATTAAATTCTGCTTTAAAGATTCCCCACTGTGGCATGTAATGTTAAATTTAGGACCACCAGGTGTTTTATTTCCTTACAGGATGTTACGTTTTAAGTGACACTTCCGCATCAGGGCAAGACCACATGTCTGTACATGCATGGCAGCAGTAAGGCTTGCTAAAAGTTAAAATGCTTGCATGTTTGGATGTGTCTAGAGGAAATGAGACACCAGCTGTTGAGCCAGGGTGGAGATGATGTGTCCGGGTCCTCCATACTCTCTGAAGACAGGAGTGTGTCTCTGAAAGGATCAGATAACCCGGTGTGTTTAGCTTGAGCTGCACTGTTTGAGAAGGACAGCAGCTCTGAGTGTTTATCTAACCAGCATGTGTTTGCATTGGACCAAGCTTCTTGTGCATGCTTTCAGTCAACTGGAGTGCTTGCTGGATTTAGTGGAAGATGTACAAGGTTTTTTTGCTTGTTGTATATGGCTTAACTTTATACACAGTGCAACAATTTTTTATTTCATTACAATATAGCCATCTCTCCCTCATCTACCTCTTTTTTTAATAAGACCAAAAATGTCACTTATCGTGTTACTCTGTATCTATAAACCACAACGCTGTCTTGTTGGAAAACTCTGACTGCTCCAAAATATTGACACTGGAGACTCTTTCCAATATGATCAAAACCTTATCAACAACGATGATGTCTTTTTTATCTATCTGAGTGTCTCCCATATAAAAAGTCTCCATAAGGAAAATATATTACGTATATTACTTTTAAGTGTGTTAAAATAAACCATTGTACACCAGGAGCTACCGAGACACTGGTATAGAAAATTAATTAGCGGTCAGTTTCAGCAATTCGAAATAAGAAAATCTAATTCCTGTCTATTCGTTTTCTTTTTATTTTAAGATACAAATCATAACTCCAGCCTTCACACCATCCTTAACCCTAAAACATTTAAATTCAATTCAATTCTATTCAATTGAATTGTATAGCACTTTCAACAATTCACATTGTCTCAAAGCAGCTTTACATAAGTCTAGAGACATAATACATTTTTAAAGTTTAAAGTTTGAAATGAACTTACTATTTATTTCTATTTAAGCAAGCCGGAGGCGACGGTGGCAAAAAAAAAAAAAAAACCCTGAGATGACATGATGAAGAAGCCTTGAGAGGAACCAGACTCAGAAGATAACCTCATCCTCATTTGCATTACACTGGACAGGAAATAATGTAAATAAAAATAATGTCATTTCTACAACAGTTTGTAGTTAAGTGGAAAATATACAGTATTTCAGATACAGTATATTCAATCGAGAATAATGTGAATATACAAATGTCAATGTTTTTTTTTCTTTTTATCCCGCTTACTTGTGCTGATGTGTAAGTTTGAATTTCCTCTACAGGAGATTAATAAAGGAACATTCAATCTCGGTTCATTTCATCTTACACAATTCAAATTTCACACGTCTTTAAGGAAATCCATGTACAATCATTCACATTTCACATGGGAGGAACTGAGCAATAGCTATTACGCACTTAGTTGTGTGTGGTGATATACTGATTTAGCTAAATGTCTCCTGGGAACCTGAGTACAGTTCTTTAATTCAGATCCATCCAGAATTTGGTCCAGAAGTTCTACACTTTAGGCTACAGATTTCCCCAAAGGTATAAAAAAAAAAAAAAAAAAAGCAAACACCTTAAAAACGAAAAGCTCCAAGAAAAAGAGACATGTTGTTTTACAGTACATGCACAATCACAAAATTCATTAATCAACCTGATAATCTTATCTTCCCAGCAAAAAGTCACATGAAAGTCAGAGGCGTGAGAGTGAGCTCAGTTGTATCTCTTGCCCATGGCCCAGTTTTGCCAAGTGAGTGAGTGTACAGTACAAGACGCACACATGTTGTATTAAAGAGGTGCCTGCTGTCCGTGTGGTCTGTAAAACTATCCCCAACTCCTGCAGATGTACGTGCCTCTTTCCCCTTTCACACCACTGTGGCTGAAACTCCAGCCAGCCTGCCTCTTAGAAGCACTTGCCCTGATTGTATGTGTTAAATGTTGTGCATGTGTCTAAGAGGCTGTAAAGAAGCATTTTGTCACATCTACAGCTGGGGATGCTGTTACACTTGATTGTCAGCTTTAACTCACCATCAGTCAGAAAGATTCCATAACAGGATACATAATATGGTTGAGTTAAGCCTCATATTTACAATTACAGTGTAGATTTTTAAAGTAAATGGATAAGCTTTTAGGGAATTTTATTATTACAGCATTGATTAAAACATGACTTGTTTTATTAATGATATCTAAAGTACTTTTAAGGCCATGTGCTACAACCGAATATATTTTAATCGACTTTTTTTTCTTTACAAAATAATATGTGACTTCATAACACATATATTTGTCTGATATTTTTATTTAAAAAAAATAGGTTAAAATATATATATATATATATATATATATATATATATATATATATATATATATATATATATATATATATATATATATATATATATATTAATTTTATATTAGGTAAGTAATTTATTAGAATATTGTGCTGCTTTGAAAATCACAAAATATTCATTCATTCATTCATTCATTCATTCAATCAATCAATCAATCAATCAATCAATCAATCAATCAATCAATCATTTAATCAAGGGATGAATTAAACAACCAGTTATAAGGCTCATAGTTTTTTGTTCTTATTGTTGTTTTTAGAATTTTTTTGTTTGTTTGTTGTTGTTTTTGGTTGCTGTTGTTTTTTTTATGTAAAATTACAAGGGTGATATCATGGCATTTTAATGAGTGCAAAAAAAATGTTTCCGCATGACTTTATTATTATTTGATATTTTTTTGAGTAAAAAAAGTAAAAGTCTTTGTAACAATCCCTGTCATATCTGTGTTAACTTTTTTTAATATCCCTTCCAACAGCTGAAAATAAATAAATAGTACAATCAGATTTAGGGCAGCTATTGAGTGTTTATATAATTTTAGTTATTTTTAAACGTTTTCATATCTGATAGTGTCTACAGCATCTCACAGCTAATATTTATTTTTATCAAAGAAGCCAGAGGATGATCTGGTTCACACTTCCCAGCTCGCTGTACAGTACCTGTAGCAATAAAATCTCACCATAAATGAGCCTGTAAATTACTTTAAACTTTACCATGATAATAAAAAAATAAATTAAGACATAGCAGGAAGTGATAAATCTTTCACTATCCACCCTTGTGAAAATTCCAACTTCCTCACACTCTTCTCTGGGTGTGAAGACAGCGTCGGCTCTGTTTCTCAGGAACCTGACTGGATATCTGGATACTGTATAACACATGAGCTCTGTCTCACTTTGCGTCTCTATTTCAAGGAGGTCGGCATGTTTATGGCCAAACTCTTATTTTTAGTGAGAGTAAACAGTGAGTTCAGCAGCTATAAGGATGGAGAGAAGTATAAGACAGACTAATTAGTGAGGGTCAAGACCTTTCTACAACATTCCTTAGCTGAACTTTATACAACACCAGGGTTTAAGCCTTGTCACAGACATGGTTCTCAGGAGTTTACAGTGTGCACTGTACACAGTACAACTTTACACAGAGAATGGGAAAACATGAGAAACTCAGACAGTAACCACTACTCAGTATTAACCCCCTGATGTCACCAGAGGAGATGCCAACTCCATATGGTCTTTGAGGACAACAGCCTCCTCATCAATACACAATTGTCAGACTCTATATTTATAATCACACACTCCAGTGTCACCCGAATAAGGATGAGGTTTCCCCTTGAGTCTGGTTCCTCTCAAGGTTTCTTCCTCTTCCATCTCATGGAGTTTTTCCTCACCACAGTCACCTCAGTCACCTCAGACTTGTCCATTGGTGGATAAATACACACAGGTTTAAATATATATAATATTAACCTTGAATTATTGTTTTATATTAATCTTTGTATAATATACTGTAACTTTGTTCCTACTATGTTTCTTATGTTCTTTAATCCTACTTTGAGTCAATGTCCATTGATAAAAGTGCTATACAAATAAATTTTAATTGAATTGAATTGAGGGGCATGGTGGCTTAGTGGTTAGCATGTTTGCCTCACACCTCCAGGGTTGGGGGTTCGATTCCCGCCTCCGTCTTGTGTGTGCGGAGTTTGCATGTTCTCCCCGTGCCTCTGGGGTTCCCTCCGGGTACTCCGGTTTCCTCCCCCGGTCCAAAGACATGCATGGTAGGTTGATTGGCATCTCTGGAAAATTGTCCGTAGTGTGTGAGTGTGTGAGTGAATGAGAGTGTGTGTGCCCTGCGATGGGTTGGCACTCCGTCCAGGGTGTATCCTGCCTTGATGCCCGATGACGCCTGAGGCACAGGCTCCCCGTGACCTGAGAAGTTCAGGTAAGCGGTAGAAAATGAATGAATGAATGAATATATGAATTGAACATTTTGCAAATGACATCATAACATCATAAACTGTATAAATACTAACTCTTCCCTTAACCCTAATACTGTAAATATACTGCAATCATACTGCAAACATGAGACTGTCTTCATACCCATGATAACTATAAACATATACAGTCACCTCCATAAGTATTGGCACCCATAGATACATAAAGTATTCAGTACATTACAACACATATTTTCCTCTATTTCTATAACAGCTTATTATGAAGCTTGAGGACACAGCACAGAGTCAGCTATAATACTGTCCTCATGGAACAGTGATGGTTAAGGCCATCGCTCAAAGGCCTAACAGCTTCATTGTTGTGCTGGGGTTTGAACCTCCAACTTTCTGATCAAATATCCAGTGCCTATAGAGAAACATATAGAGATTGACTTGTTTTAGTTAAACATAACTATACAGTTTATTTGGCTCTTTTTCCATCCTCATTGTTTGCTTAAGTCCAAATCCAAGATTAGAGATTTTTAAGAACTGCTTATTTGTTTTATTCACTATGAGTTACATGACTTGTGCAGCTCATCAGCCATCTATCGAGTGTGCAGAACGTTTCTGATGGTGAAGGTGACTCGGATTTTACAAAGGAATGTCTTGGGGACTTTGGCCAAATTAAATTTAATATTTAATATTTTTAATATAATGTATTAAATTTTTTTTTTTCATTTCTAGTTTTCTTATTTCTTGGGTGTCAGTCATTCTGGATGACTGTGGATGATTTTAGTTTATTTTTATTATTAGATTTATTTATTTTTTTTTTAAGTTTTTTTAGTTTTCTAGTGGAATGAATACTATCATGCTGCAGCAAGTAAATAAATAAGCCATGTCTATTGGACATCATCACTTTGTGTGACCTCAGATAGTAGGATACATTAAAAGAATGGGTTTGTAGGTGTAAAGTGGTTAAAGTGCCTCTTCTGTACTACCAGAGGTAAATGATTTTCCTATCAGTTTGTGTGTGTGTGTGTGTGTGTGTGTGTGTGTGTGTGTGTGTGTGTGTGTGTGTGTGTGTGTGTGTGTGTGTGAGAGAGAGATGTGTGTGTGTGTGTGTGTGTGTGAGAGAGAGAGAGAGAATGAGAGAGAGAGACATTCATTCATTCATTCTGTCCAATCTTTCAGCATGATGCAATTGACAATGAAGCTAATTACCCGATCTAGCACAGCAAAGAATTACTGACACTGTAGAATGCTGTATATTGATGCAGGTGCAAATTATAAGACAAAAAATTATTCCCCATTCATACAAGCATCTAATTATTTCTTTCAGAGAATGAGACCCAGAGGGTGCATTAGGAAAATGATTCAGTAATGAAGTGATCTTTTTACTGCTGTTTAATTTTGTTGCATGCAATTTCTGATATATGCTCTAGTGCACTTCCTGTAGTTCTCCTCTGAGGCTATATATTACTAAAGTTTTGAGTGTAATATGTGTAAACTTATTATCAGGCAAACTTGATATCCAATAGAGTCTGTTGAGGAGAATGTCTTTCAAATGACTCAAAAATTCAGTGTCATGTCTACGTAAATAGTCCGTTTGTTTGCAATGTGATTTACTAAAACAATAAAACATTAATACAAATAAAGGGCGTTATACTGTATGAAAGGCAAAATGAAATACATTGTTATTTACATTTCTCAGCACTATGACTGTTACATTAAAGATTTTGTTGATTTTTTTTTTTTGCACACATCACTAATGCCACTAATGTCTGTTTCTGTGGTTTGCTGTGGTTCCTTATGCTATGTGCTTCTTTTTGGTCTGTTCTACACCCTTGCCATGTCATTGGTCATTTTCCTAATTTGTTTTTACTTGTTCAGTGTTAGTTCTTAATTACCATTTCATTTTATATCCTCTGTTTCGACTATTGAAATGACAGACCATTGTTTCTGTTTCTTTATCTTATTTTGTAGTTTTTTTTTTACCCATCTTTACCCAAGTGCATGATTCCTGTATTTTCCCTGATACAACCCACACTATAAAGCTCGCTATAAAGTTGCTTCCTGAATCCACACACCATATGTTAGAGGAAACAGAAAGCAGTGACTGTTAAAATAATTTATTTAATTTATGAACTGAAGACACACTTAATCGTACTCTTTTATTTATTATTTATATAATATTTTCGAACAGTTTTTCCTATACATCTCACTCCCTTGTATTGCTATTGCACTGACATGCTTAAAATCTCAGAATTTATGTGTTTCTGTCGCAGTCTCAATCCCCTGTAAGTACTGTTTCCTCCACGTACTTTGTATATGATGTCATTGAAGTATTTTTTTTTTTGTGCCTGTTCAAGACAAGTTTGTTCAGTTGCTTAAGCAGTTTATCAGATTGATTATGCATTACTTGTGATCTGGGTTTGAGTATTTTCATATGTGATTCATATCTGGAGGTTCATAGTATTTTGTACAGTGCGTGTTAGAGGAAACATCTGATGTCTTATCTCAGTTATTGTGGACTAAATTAATAGAGGAGCAGGAGAAAGATTTTGGCTTTAGCAAATGAAAACGCAGTCAGATTTTGCAACCTCGTGGCAACACAGTATGCCGAACTGAAACGAGTACTTGAGTACAGTAATTACGACCAGTATGTCTAACCTGGAATATGGAAAATGTTCTTATGTCTACAAAAAGGACTTTCTGATTTAAACAGTCAATGGTAACAAATTAACTCTGACTCGCTTGGCTTAAAGTAATGGCACTGCTGCAGAGAGATTTTGGCTGATATATATCCTTTTCTCTGTGTCTCTCTTTAACTTCATGTTCTTTAACATCGGGGAATTAGTAATACTCTACTGAACAAATTGCACAGATCAAATGAAACAGCAATTTTGTCTGAAATATATCTTTCACCTCCAAAACTCATCCAAAGGAATTTCAACTCGGCTCCAATTTCACACCCTTTCATTCACACAGTGACATGGGAGGAAGGTGGTATGAAGAGCAATGATGATCATAACCACTGATTGTTTTCAGCACCAGTAACCATGCGAGGCAGATCAACTAATGTTTTATGTTTTATGAGATCAACATTCATCCCTGAGGTGTTTTGTCGAGCGAAGGAAAAAGGCCTGGCCCTTCAGCAGCTGTATCCTTCATGCTTTCTGGAGTATGAAATGACTCTGTCATATTGGTGTTGGATCCATGCAGTGAAAAACAAAGGCAGAGGACAGAGCTAAGGGCTTTGCCTGCAGCCATCAGCAGTGCCAAATATTTTGGCTTTAGTTAAAGGAGGGAGAGGTTGGGTGCTCTCAGCTGAAGGATAATGTCTTTATTCTTCATTACCCTGCATCTGGTGCATCAGTGGGGTCCAAATCTCCTCTGGATCCTCTGTCTTCTGCTGTCACAGCATAGTTTCTCATATAAGCCCGTAGCTCTAGGTGAGGATAGGCCATGAATAACACCTCACAGGGTTCTATGTGCTGCGTTTATGGATTGCGTTTATTCAGTGTTGTTTTTTTTAAATGCCTCTCACACTGATCTGCTTAGGGATAAATGCTGAGTTCATAAAATATAAACCTTCAGTTGATTTTGCCTTGCATGTTGTGAATGAACCAGTGGATATGAACATAACTCTTTGTACTACTTTCTCCCATATTAGTGTGTGAATGAGATGGGGAATGTAACAAAGTTAATAACGATGTCCTCCACTGTGTTCTCTTCAGTTCATCAGTGACATGACAATTAACTTCATTCTATTGTATTTTACACTATTTTATCCTTTTCTGTGTTGTTCTATTGTATCATGCTTCCTGTTCGGTTGTGTTATACTGTATTTCGTGTTTACTGTGATGTCTTTTATTCACTTTCATTCTATTTTATTCTTAGAATATTACTGAACTCTTTTGTTCTATTTTTACTGAGTTTTTTCTCTTCAGTTCTATTCTTATCCGTGCAATTTTATTAATAGGTTAAAATTTAAAGTAGGTTTTTATTGTATTCTGTTCTGTTCTTATTTTCATTCTATACTGATCTTTTCAATTCTACTCTGATTACATTATATTGCATTGTATTGCATTGTATTGGGTTGTGTTGTATTGTATTGTATTGTGTTGCATTGTATTGTGTTGCATTGTATTGTGTTACATTGTATTGTGTTGCATTGTATTGTGTTGTATTGTATTGTGTTATATTGTATTGTGTTGCATTGTATTGTGTTGTATTGTATTTTATTTTATTGTGTTGTGTTGTATTGTATTTTATTTTATTGTGTTGTGTTGTATTGTATTGTGTTACATTGTATTGTGTTGCATTGTGTTGTATTGTGTTGCATTGTATTGTATTGTATTGTATTGTATTGTATTGTATTTGTTATGCACTCTACCCCATTAGAGTTGTGATTGTTTACATTGTTTCCGCTTTTACAGCACTGGATTTTCCTCAGTAATATGTGATTCTTGGTCATGTTTCACTGTTAGGTCGGTGTGTCCCTGTTGCATGCTAGGTTCTCTGTGTGATATCTGGATCCTGTGTAGTTCAGGTACTGAGGAGGAACACACCAAGTGCTGAATAACGGCACTTCAAACAAACTGCCATCTGTTTCAGATTATTGAGCCCAAAGCAGTCTGCACACTCTAATATAACCAGACGGGGTGGGCACACACACACACAAATGCCATCATCAATCACTAGACTCATTCCATGTGTGTACATTGGCGTATAATACAGAAATGTCTGATTTTTATTAACATTATTGTATAAAGTTTGTGTTCATGGTGTTGTGAGATTTCAGTTCTTGTTTAATGGAGTATAATTTGCTCGTTTTTATCTATACATCTATATACATATTTATAGATATGTTTCACTCGTAACGCACCATGGATTATCTAAATGTCTAAATGTCTTTGCAAATAAGCATTATTTATCTATTTGTGTTGTTAGTTTGTTTTACTTATATATTATTCTGAATGACAATCTTAGACTTTTTATGCCACTATTTGGGTAAAGTATTTCTCATTTCAACATCATTACCAGTAATGCCATCTGCTGTGGAAACTCATAAATGATGCATTTTGAAAAATGAAAACATCTGCTTGTTTTTAGATTTGCATTAGTGTTGACAAATTACCATCTCTCATGTGTCCTGAATGTGAGGAGAAAGAAAGAAAGAAAGAAAGAAAGAAAGAAAGAAAGAAAGAAAGAAAGAAAGAAAGAAAGAAAGAAAGAAAGAAAGAAAAACCACCTGATTTTCAGAATGACATAAACATTTCTGAGTAAAGATATCAGTAAAGACTTCAGACTTCCCATGATAAAGGCCATGTATTCTATACCAGGCATTATTAGTAGTATTCCAGGCAGACTCTAGTATCAAAATACTACATTTAGGTAAAAAAAAAATCCTAGCAATAACATGATGAAATGATTAAGTGGAAGATATACAGTTAGTGCTTGTCACTTTATTGACATGTAAAGACAAGTCTGAAATACAAACAACAGGCGCCACTAATTCAGCTGAATATTCTTTCATGGACTTCACTTATCACGATGACACATTCATTTGCATCATAAAAGACACACGCAGAAACATTTTCACTAAGGCTTCTGAAATGGACTAACATTGGCAAGCGATAAATAGAGCAACCAAAACAAAGTCATCTGTGACAAGAGAAAGTTAGAGTGTTGGACATCACCCAGTTAAAGCCCACTGAGGGTCCAGCAGCCTCTTTGAGCTGAAATCTAAAAGTTACAACATGCCTGCAGGCACTCAATCCTCTAACCAAAAGAATGGCAGACTAAATTGTCTCATAAAAGAAACACGCTTCAGTTTGAAGTCCAGTTGTTGCACAGTTGGAACTGTACTGATTGGACAAGCTGTAAATAAAAAAACATGGAATTACCTTTCCTATGTTTCCTATTATTTATTTTTCCTCGCTAATAATGACTGACGAATTAGTATAGAGTTCACATGGCAACAGTGGGGGACGTCACAGTAAGCCAGAAGTCCCTCATGTCTAATTGCAAGCTATCAGCACTTGCTCTGTGAGTATTACTTAGATTTATTGACTGAGTTGGCAAAGTATACTCCTATTCATAAACAAAAAAGTGCTGTGTAATGCACAGCCATAAAATGGCTAACAAAAGCGCACCAGAAAATCAAACAATTGTAGAACTGAAACGTGGATGCCCATAATTTAAACAATGCCATTGATTATGATGACGATGAAGCATGTTTGCGGATAATGTATGAAGCTGCGCCAGGATAAAAGCTGATTATGTGCTGTCTCATGGCTCTCAGCAGGCAACATTGACCCGAACAAAGGCTTTCCGCCATTCATTACTGTTTATTCAGCTGAGGTTATTCTCTTATTCAACACTTTAACAATGTGCGACACACAGAGACTCAAGACAAACATAATGGAGCAGTTCCACATCAAAACAGAGATATACAGTAAGATATTAAATCGAGTTTTCAGCTTATTACAGGTTCAGATTCTCATCTCAAAGCACACTCACATGACTAGATGCTATTGTGTGATTAGTTAGAAATCATTCAGCCATGCAAACTTCAACTCAGATATAAAAGGATATAAAACATTAAACAGTATTACTTGTAATAGAGAAATTTACATACATATAAAGCAAGTTTGTAACATATTCTTGTAAAGATATTAATACTAAACAGATTTGGTCATTTTAAATGTTTATTACATCTGTGTATTACATTTGTGTACAATTTGGGGAGAGAACCTTCTGTGAGATATTTTCTGTAGAACATGTTTATTAACGAGCCAAAGGTATGTGCAAATCTTTATGAAAAATTAAGTAAAAATTGAGTAAATTTAATTATTATTAACAGCAACAAAGGGGGGGGGGGTACATCAGTATATGAATACAACTCAAGTGGTTATTCAAAGTGAACTAAATAAGAGAGTCAAATTTACTCTGTTGATCAGACGATCAGGGTTTAAGCTGTCATCGTTGGGCCCTTGAGCAAGGCCCTTAACACTCATCACTCCTGGGGTACTGTATCATGGCTGACCCTGTGCTCGGACCCCAACATCTAAAGTTGGCATATTGAAAGAAAAGTTGTAATTACTGTGCTGTAATGTATATGTTTCAAAATGAAGGCTTCTTCTTCCATTTGAATCTAAAATAATCCAATTAATTGATTAAAATTTCTCAAAATTGTACTTCAGTGCTGAGAACTATTCTTCTAATTGTGATAAATTGGTTTCATCGATTGAAGCATTGTAAAGATAAAAATGCCCAAATAGAGCTTTGACAAAACAGATAAGTCTTATCATAAATCCCTTCTTATTAGAATTCTTGGGCGTAGTTCTGAATGTTAAATTATCTAGACACAATATAAATTAATGGAATTCCAGAGCTGCACTTATCAATAACTGTTTCTGTAGTCTTTTCTAATGGGCTGAAATCTTTTTTTGTGATTATCACACATCCACTACAGATGCATCGAATAAAAGTTAAAGATAAACGTATTGCTTTGAGGTATTTTAGACATCAGACAAGAGCTGGCCAGCTGAATCATCCTCACCCTTGTCAGCTGGCTAAAAATTATATAATCTATTGCTGTAAGCCATGAGTGTGCTCAGTGTTCTCAAATTCTGTTTTAGCAATATGAATACCATCATTCAGACCATGTACAGACTGACTCTGATTATGTCACAAAGCAAAACCCGAGTTAAAAAAAATAAAACAAACAAAAAAAGAAGACAGTTTATTACCTTGACAAAAAGGAAAACCCATGATGTGTGCCATCCTTGTAACCTGAGAGCTGGTGGGTCCATCCAAACAGTGATATACAGTAGTGCTTTAGGGTGATTTGGTAGCCTAGTGGTTAAGGTTTTTGTCCAATCAGAACTTTGTTAGTTTTATCCCAGTATCACCAAACTATTACTGATGGGGCCTTGAGCAAGGCCCTTAACCCTCAGTTCTATAAAATAAGATATAAATGTAAGTTGCTCTGGATAAGGGTGTCTGCCAAATGCTTCAAGGTAGGTAGGTGGGTGTTGGTCCATTTCTGGCTTTGTAATCAAGCGTCAGTGTTTTAAATCTGAAACGAGCAGCTACAGCAATGGGGTGGTATGTGAGATCTTTGGAACGTTGGAAATATGAAGCTGCAATCTGAACTGGATGAAGAAGTTGGACAGCACAAAGAGGCAGCCTGGTGAGAGTTGCAGTAGAACAGTCTCAATATGACTAGACATTAAAGAAGTGCCCAAGTAGCATTTGTGTATTAAAAAGAAAGAATCTACCACGGTTATTCAATGTTGCATGCAGTGATATATAGTGATATATAAGAGTTGTCCAGGGAGGTCGTGGAGTCTGGATGCAGCTCCAGGGATGTTCAGTTTTGCTGGGATTAACTTTCAAATGATG